>NW_017298058.1:1000421-1015050 GCF_001594075.2 Trachymyrmex cornetzi
ATATATATATATACTATTTTTTTCAATATACTATCTTATTCATTCTAACTTACTGAAGTTGACAAAAATGACGCTAATCAAATGTTTGATCAGAGAGATCAAACCATCTAGTGGTCAAACTTTGTTACAAGATTTCTAGATCCTTTACGCAAGACCTGTTCTTTTCAGTTGATCTTCTTGCACGGTTCATATTTTCTCTTTTCCTCTCCAACATGGAAGAAAGATGAACCGTGCAAGAACTTTAACTAAAAAGAACAGACCTACGATGGATAGTTCATGTCCTGGATAAACATACTTTTACAAAAATTATTAAGTGATTCTTACATATACTTTAATATTTTTAGAAAGTATTTATGAAATAGTGTGTTAAAAATAGGAAAAGATAGAGATTATTGTTTAGTCAAATGTCCCTAATACTTCAAAGAAAAGGATTGCTTAGGATCTAAGTCACAAATGACTCAGATCCGATTGCACCAACGCTACTTTGACAGCTTAAAAATCTCTAATTTCTTTTTTTTTAAAGCCGATAAAGAGATAGAAAGGGAGAGTTTTAAAACTCGCTTAAAATTAAAATTACGTTGGTGTCTCAATCGTGTATTAAAGATTAAAAGTGATACCACTAGATTATCCCTTAGGTAATGTATAATCTCATCTCGTTCGATAGATGCTTTGAGATCATTAGGATAAGTATTATGCGATGAACGACTTACTGGCACTCGTTCATGATCTCCTCCTGCGTTCGCACCTGCACCGGAGCCAATGATTCCACGTCAGTGCCATAATCGCGGAAGCAAGACGTGATCTTCTCGTCGAAGGTGTTGACGAGATCCTCGAGACTACCGCTGAACGGGCTGAACGTTCCTTCCTGGAGGATGTCGGTGCCGCTTTCGTGTGTCGTAGGCGGCTCATTCGCGTTACAGTTCTCGCCGAAATTTGCATCCAGGCTGGCATCCAATAATTGTTCTGCGCATTTGAGAAAACGATAAAGAAAAAATACAGATGTGACAATATAATACAAAAAATATGCTCTTAGATCCAGTTCTATCAATGTAAGATTAACTTTTATTTCGGTTCAAAATGCAGCATAATGTTAACGGTTTTTAAATCCGAATTTTCTTCAACAAAAAAAAATATCTATGTCACGTCATTTTTGATTAAAGTATATAAAAAAAATTGCCAACAATAAGCATACTTTAAAAGAAATTATTTTTTAAAGAAAAATGTCCACCTTGCGCCGATTTCCGCCGATGTAGTTTAATTTTAATCTTGGTGCAATTAACTCTTCATCTTTTTCTAGTTTTAAGAATTAAAAAAAGATGGAGGGTAAGTTGAACCGAGATTAAAATTAATCTTACATTGGTGGAACCTGGTCTTAATACATTCGTGAGGACGAGATATCGATTTATTCGGAGAGAAATATTCAGAGAATCAAAACTTGTATTAATATCCTTGAATCCGAGTAATTAAGGCCTAATTCCATCAAAATATAAGATCAATTTAAATTAACAGTGTAAATTAAATTAATAAACAGTAAATTAAACCGAGATTAAAGTTAATCTTACATCAAACCAAGCTTTAATTACACGAATTTAAGAATGTCAATACAAATTTCTCAAGAAACAATTTCTGTCAAAGTAGATACGCCTATTAGTGGCAATTCTTTTTAAATCTATATATAGTTTTAGTTACAAATGGCGTTGATGTCACAATTATTTTTTTCATCAGAAAAAATTCGGATCAAATTTAATCATTAATGTAATTCCGCACTTTGATATTGACACAAAGATGAACCGAGGTCGCGACGACTGAGATATCGAGCGTTGATGTGACACCGCTCGTCGTCGTTCCAATAAGAATAGATATATATTTACTCATCCCTCTCGAGCGAGATAAACACAGACACACATATATATATATATATTTCTTCTCATGTCAAGTTCAATTTTGCGATGCAGATAATCTTGAGTAGAGGGAAGATCCGCGAAAAAAGCCTCGCAGAAAAATTAAACATCGGAAAAGGTAAATATAAAGCAGCACACTGCAAACATTGATCACAGACTCGACAGATTACCATTATTTTCTCAGAGATGGAAAAAATCTAAAGGGATTATCTGTATCCCTATATATGGTCTAGAAGGAAATAAAAGGGTCGGTTATTATCGCGGCGATAATTAATGGCCTTGGTGGAATTGGCTCGTCGTGGCAAAGACTCGTGAGGGTCTATAGAAAAATAACTTGTGTTCGAACGTCGTTGTATTCGCAACATAACATTTCGGGTGAATTCGAAGAAATCCTACTGCGTTAACCGGCGACGATTTCACGGTGACCGAACGACAAAAATAAATTCGGAGGAAGACCCGCGGTCGGTCTAATGCCCGTTCCTACCAATGTAGATTAACTTGCTCTTCATCTTTTTCTAATTCTTAGAACTAGAAGACGAAAAATTAATTGAATGAAAATTAGAATTAATCTACATTGATAGAAATGGACAACAATGTAAAATAAATTAACTTTAATCTTAATTTATTTTTTTCAAGTTCCAAACATTAGAAAAGAATAAGGGGTTAATTAAACTGAGATTAAAGTTAATCTACATTGGTAGAAATAGACATAAGTCAAGTAAATCCGGCGTTATCGTTTTCCCATTTGTTTTAGCTGTCACGCAAGAATCCTTTTCAACACACCGAGCGCTAAAAGCGCCAAGCAGGCCTACAATTTATTAATACCGTGTCCCATTGCATGAAATTGCGAGATTCGTAACACCTGTCGATGTCTGAGAAACGCGTCTGGGGCTGCGTACATTTCTTCTCTCTTTTAGGCCCAGTTTCATCAACGATAAGGTGAACCTCAATCTCGGTTCAATTTACTCATAAAAATTATATCCGTTTCTGCCAATGTAGTTTAATTTTAATCTCGGCGCAACCAACTCTTCATCTTTTTCTAGTTTCAAGAATTAAAAAAAGATGGAGGGTAAGTTGAACCGAGATTAAAATTAATCTTACATTGGTGAAACCTGATCTTAATCCATTCGTGAGGACGAGAGATCGATTTATTCGGAGAGAAATATTCAGAAAATCAAAATTCAGGTCGTGGGTTGCACGACCCTGTACAGAATTACATCACCACTGTAGCCGCTGCGAGCAATATTCATTAATAATTTAATAATATTTCCACGAAGGTTTCAGCCGTCTGCGAAAAAGGCACGAAGAATAAGCGATACCATTTACGCCAATTAACGTGGGTATAATAGCTCGCGTTACTCGTTTGTCACCAATTTCGAGAAATGGCCCAGATATAACGATGAAAGGCCGATGGCGAAACTTAGCGTCGTTGAGCACACTGCGCTCCAGGCGGGAGTAAACAAGGCAGTGTTTTCGCACCTGTCAGGATGTTCATGTTCTTCAGGCTGGCGGTGTCCTCCTCCTCGAAGCGCGCGAGGGGTGCCTCGAACTTCAACTCGGCGATCTTACCTGCCATGTCCCTCATTATTGAACGTGAGGGAGTAACCGCGGGTGCGACGCAGAAATTCGGTGTCGTGGCCGAACGCGTATCTCGCTTTCGCAGTCCACGGAAAAAAAACGGACTCCTCGCCGCCGCCGTTTATCCGACGAGATCACGCGAGCCGAGGTCGAGACGACGTCGACGACGCGACCGAAACATGTAGGAGGTGCGACGACGCGCGCGCGCACACACACACGCACACACCAACACGCGCGCCCGCGCGGTCACGCACACGCCAAACGCTCGAAACGTGCGCGCGATAACCCCTGTCGACACGAACGAACCGACTGCGAGCGACTGACGTAGCAACGTGGAGGGGACCCGCTCTGCTCCTCTTCGCTGCTCTTCGATGGATACGGTGGTGCCGGTGCCGCTGGTGGTGGTGGTGGTGTAGTGACGGGTTACGTCGGATAGGAGGTAGTGGTGGGATGATCACGGTCGTCATGGCAACCGCTGCTGCGGAGTGCGCCGGAGTTACGAATCATCCTCCGCCAGGGCTGACTCGTGCCCGTTTCTACCAATGTTGCCTAATTTTAATCGTCCTTCTATTGACTCTTCATCTTTTCTTAATTCTTCGAACTAGAAAAAGATGAAGAGTTAGTTGTACGAGATTTTAAAATTTAATTACACATTGGTACAAACGGACATTAACCGTTCAAAGCGTTCATCCACTTTCAGGGATCTGTATTTTATTGAATGTGTACAAACATCTATGGGCGTATTCGCGTTTTTTTTTTGCAGTAGGCGATATTACTCTTTCTCTTTTTAACGTTTAGATATATGTATATTCGTCCCAGATGCAAAAAAAATGCTGGACAAGGCAAATGAAGTAAATAGACTTGTTCCTGGATTTTAATTATACGTTTTGGCATGTTTACTCAATAATGCGCAATTGTATATAATAAGGTAGAAAGCAGTAGCGAAATGTTGTTAAATGTTGAAAAAGAGAATGCCACTTATTAGTACCACATAAAATAGTCGCAATCATCAATTTCAAAAAGCTATGGTTAATTTGTTGTTAATTTTTTACTATAGCCTTTATTTTACGCTCCTGATTAGAATCAATAATAAAAGTAATTCCTCAATGGGTAAAAACTCGACAATGCAGACAATGCGGTTAACGACTGTAGATAACATATCTTTGGAAAGAGCAATTATAACAACAGTTGGACATTGCATATGTTTCCTACATTTCCATATGTCGGTATATTTATTGTTCGGTAATAAACATTTTTTTCTGTCGAATACCTAAAATAAATAATCGACGAGTTAATGTATATCAATGTATACAGTATGGTAACTATCCCTATTAATATGCCTTCCAGTCAAGTTGCTTATTACTGAAATTAATTATTAAATATTGTAGCTTTAATTTTATTTACTTGCAATCAATATCGGTTTTTCAACTACTTCTTTTTCTTATAATATTTCTTTAATCTAAAAAATGTTAATACTTTATAATGCTTTTGACAAAAATAGAAAACATGTTTTTGGCCCTATTAGTGAGTCCTCTAAACGGCGATGTCACTATTAATGTGCTCTTAATTTGTGGGCCTATCCACATTTGACTCATTTTAACATATAGTTACTAAAACAGGTAATAAATTTAAGCTAATTGTTTATGTTAATATTACATAAATCATTATTTCAATTATATATTTATTTCAAAGTACACTCATAACACAACGTTCTCAGCTCCAATACAGGGCACATTAATATAGGGACAAGCTTAAAATATTGCGGTACGTATTATTGGATTCACATAAATTTCTCATATCTTTCGAAAAATATTTAAAATATTTTAATACTCAAAAAATAAAATATTATCTTCAGTATCATATGCATCAATAATTTAATTTAACAAAAAAAAAAAATATTTTTTCTTATTTATTTGTGCTAGTTTTCTTTATGACTTATCGAAATACAAAAGTACACTAACAGGGACAGGCACAATAATTGGGACAGTTACTCTATATATTATAGAATATCATTCCAATTAAAGATTAATTTATAAAATATCAAAGCAATACAGTTATGTTCAAAATACTTTACTGAACGTTAAAAATCATATAATAAGTTAAAAAATAAATGTTTAAAAGTTGATAAATTTTTTAAAATTATTTATTGAACATTATAAAAACGTTTCTTAATTGTAAGGTTTATTTAATTATATTTTCGTATAAAATCGATATTTTAACGTTAAATATACATTAAATAATATGCGTTTAAACGTTCATATTTAACACTGATAACATTTATTTAACGTTTTTATACATCATAAAAACCTTTTGACTGAACTTTTTTAAATGTACATTGTCTGCTTGAGACGCTATCCTTCTTGAAATTTAATTCTAATATCATAATGAAAATGATATATAAATAATCAAGACAAATTGAATAAAAATATGTAGTTTTTGAGTTATTGGTTAAAAGAATTGTTTCAAATTGCGAATTAAGAAAAGTTAAATTGCTTTTTAGGAATTCAGATAAATAATTTCGAGAAGATATAATCAGGATACGAGTTTATCAGGAGAATACAGTAGTCCATAGTCATTTACGTGATGTATATAATTAAATCTCGATCGAAATGTACAGTGTTTGCACTACATGGCGACAAAAATATTTCAATATTTCTAACAGTTTCTAATAAATCACCGCTCATCGAGGTGAACCAATAAACATTAATGCTTATCGAGCAGGTTTAATGCTACAAAAAAGAAGTACTCTGTCATTAAATACGAGTTGCGTAAAGAAGTAAAACGATTTGCATCTAGCGGAGCTCGAAAGAACGAACAATCCGATTTCCATCCTTGAAAGATACGATTATCTGTAACCATTGTGAAGCGATATATTTCTTGATATGGAGTAGGGAAGAGGGAAGGGAGCGGGGTGAAAAAGATGTAAAAAACATCATTTATCTGGAGCACAGAGATCGTAATTTTTTATTACATCTTTCTTGCATCGTTTCATAATGTGAAGTCTACATCGTTGATAGAGTATTTTTTTCGTAAAGTTTCGATTAAATATATAGTATATGCAATTATTCACTTACATCTCCATCCTATTCCCCTCTCGATCCCGAATCCCTAATTAATTGTTGCCAATCCTGTGTTTTTAAGACTTGCGTTAATTCGCGATCTTTGCAGGTGATCTGTCATTCATCTTTATCATAATGTTGGAGAACAATTTAATACTACCACGTGTGAAACGTCACTTCGACGTTAAGTTTAGCAAGCTTGTGTGTGTGTGTGTGTGTGTGTGTGTGTGTGTGTGTGTGTGTGTGCGCGCGCGCGCGCGCGCGTGTGAGGATTGTAGTCAACCTTGGCATCGCACCTCTCTCGTAAAGTAAATCTCTTTGTCACTACCGGATGTTTTAATAAAAATGACGCACGAGAATGTGCTCTCTACAGGAACTGGTTAATCCCGTTGCTCTGATTATCCATTTCTTCTCTACGTTCATTTTTTTCATATTGAGATTAGGTAATATATATGTGATGAATGACTTTGATTATGTTAGTAAATTATAGGTTTGATTTTCGCCGCATCTGAGCGATTATGAAAAAAAAATTAGGTAAGTTGAAACATGCAATTGTTGAGTAAAATATTACACGAAATCGCTCTTTCATTTACGTCCAGAATTTTAATTCTCAACAAGATATCTGCTGTTATTTATCATTTTTTTGCTGCTGTGCTGGTCGGAAATTACGTTGCATATCTTAAATATTATTACACATCGAAAATTACACAATTGTTCCATTATATAATTTCCGATGTAATAATATTTATGATATGCAACGTTAAAAAAAATCTATAATTCAGAATGATTTCTATATTAATTTTATTGTGTTTAAAACAGCCTTGCAAATTATACAATAATTTTAATCTAACGAAGAACGCCTTCTTTAATGATTAATTATACACTGAAAAGTAATTGATTGAAGGTAAGCTAAAAGAATAAAAATAAAACAAAACGTATGTGTCCACACATTATAAGGTCTGTTTTTTATTGCTGCACTCTGAACCGGTGCAATAAGTTCAGAAAGTGCAGCAATAAGAAACAGACCTATAGATGCGACATTCAATTCTAAACTTATAATACTGTGAAATCTAAGCAAATAAATATATAACAATGTTTATCAATTGTTTTCCAAAGGTGACATGTGTGATCTTTATTTACACGTAAGATAATAATTAATTGAATAGATTCAACGATTCTTAATTACCATAAATGTTACAAATATTTTGCCCTCGAACGAAACTAGAAACTTGTGACCGAGAAAAAAACATTGATTTAATATCAAATGTAAAACTACCTGTTACATTATATTAAGTAAGTATCGTTTACGTATGTAATTAAAAAAGGGAATAGAAAAATTAAATGATAAATATGCATAACGTCTCTACACGAGAAACTCCGAGGCGCAAGATATAAACGTAAAATTACGTATCTTATATCATAAAAATTCCTTAATAATTTATTGACGTTAGGTAGCAACAATATTAGCGGCCTACAAGATACTTAATCACACGCACTATAATTATTTCTACGGTTGCATTCACATTTATAATTTTTTACACATCTGTACCGCGTGGTCTCTTGCATAAATATCAATATTAATATTTCTTAAATTAATAGAGGGGAATGCTTGCATGTCTTGTACAATGTTATAACTGAACATTAATTGAATTTCTAATGGATTTACGTATAATTATTTTGACATTTATGTTACATATATCTTTCTATTTTTAATATATTTATTACTATAATTTGATTAATTAATAAAGTTTAATTGATTCACGCACAGTACAATTCTAAATGATAGTTTACATTTTACGTACACGTGCAGTCTGGCGGGAAACAACGATCGTGAGAAATTGCGCTTTTATCTGCAGCGTTGAAACAAAAAAAAATCGGATAGCGTAGTTCAAGTAATAAGCTAACATAATAAAGTAAAGTAACCGAATGAGTCACATCGCGCTTGTGTACTCCCTCGTTATATTTGTTATACAAAACGATTATAAATGCAATGTGGCATGCGCTTCTTTACCCTCGTTATGTGAATTCTTCATAGTCGTAAGAATTCTCTCATTTTGTTTTTTTTGTACATGCACACTCAAAATGCTAATAAAATGCCTAATCCCAATAAAATAAATAATAATAAATGTAGTTGGCAACATCTTATGATCCCGTGTGTAATGTAGTTTTAAAAAAATAAAAGAAAAATCAACGAAGCACATTATTCACAGTTACGGCAGGAAGGCGTTCCTGAATAGATTACTTTGTTATTATCGCATATCGATAAAAATGTGCGAGATAAGATCCTCACAGAAAAACCAGAAATAAAATATCCGGTAATATTCAGTAACAGATATAAGCGAGGGCTTCGACATTTTTCAGATTTTTTTTTAAATATCGATGGAAATATCGTTATCTATACACACAAATACTAATGAATTTACTTTACGCCGTGCAACAGCCGACGATGACATCCGTGATGGAAAATAAATCAAGTAATCAGGTCAATTTGCACAATAAACACGGGCAATGTCCTTTTAATTGCATTACGATTAAATGGCTCTTCACTCGCGTCGAAAGCATTACTAATCGCAAGATCTCTCGGCAATAATTCTATTTAATTCTATTTAAGTTGTACGTTGCGCTCGAAAGTAAATTACACAACTAATCGTACACGTCTATCAGAATTGTCCTGTTATAAATCCGCTATGCAAACAAGCAACTATTAATTAGACAACGTTTTGATCCAAGATAACACGTCGATTAAATGCGTTTTATTTCTACCTAATTTTTCATTTTGAAAATTCGTTTCTGAATATTTGTTTAAACAATGCATGTTTGACATTGATAAGAATTTGGTAAGTTGATAAGTAAATAGATAGAATGTGTATAAAATTTTATGAAATACTCGCGAACGGTTATTGCGTCAAACGATACTACAATGAGTTCGTTAATGCACATGCATGCCGAGTATGGTCGTTTCAAGTGTATCAATGGAACCCTATTACTGATAGCTATCTCACTCCCTAATCAAATTTAATGGAAAAATAGACTAGGGGAGCTTCGCTCGAATGTATTATATATATCGCTGGTAACGACCCCTAATCTACGATCATCCTTCTCACATTCAGTTCACAGTTGGATATAACAGGAGACAAAGTATCCACGAGTTGTACGTATCTTCCGGTGAATTCACGAGAAATCGACGGGCCGTCTTCTTGGCAAGCAAGTAAATAATACAAGTAGAGTAAGGATAGGATTTTTATCGAGAGCATGCGCCGGGATGTTCCAATTTATTTCGAATATTTTGTTGAACGCTCGCTCGTAGTTACTCACTTTCTTCTTTATCATACGAAACCACGTTTCGACGCTTAATTAAGATTAATTAAGAGAATCATAAGCCATATAAATAGTATACATATGCATTTAATAGAAAAGTGTCCTTTAATAAATTTCGTAAAAAATGTATGCTTGTTATTGAAGCAGCTGGTGAGCAGGTAAGTTGATAAGATGTTGCTGTATTTTATCACGATTATTATCTTTGCAACAAATGGGCACGATTTTGTCTAACAATAAATATGTATATATATATATATATATATAAGTTTAACAGATCTAAATACTTGTCTAACAATAACACCTATATTTTTCTTTTTGTAATTTAAATGCAAATGATATTTAATTAACAATACTTTTTTATCAATTTGAATGTTACGCGATAGAAATTCTTTATTAAATATTCCAATGATCATTAATATAAATTAGTAACGTAATATTTTTTTTACAAAATGTAATATTAATTTTAAAAAATATAATTAAAGGAAATGACTGGTATACGCGCACCGGTTTATTTCTTTTAGATTCGAAACGTTTTTATAACTTTACATTATAAATATTAATTTCTGTGTAATTACGCCGAACAATCTAAATATATAGATAGCAAGAAACACTTTGCATTTTGCGGCGCGTCCGTGCTAATAATAACCTTTGCCAAATGCCTATGTGCTGCACGAAGCGCTGAGTCGAGACGAAATCACAATCTGAATATACTAGTAATAGTTATTTTAAATCACATTATATAAAGAAAATTTTGTTCCAAAAATAAAAATTAAAAAATTAGAAAAATATTGTAGCAAAAAAGTTCTCTCGAAAAAATAAATGATGAAAATAGCACTTGTTCCAATATTAATTTTAAGATATAATAATGCAAAATTGGCCAATTATACATTACGTTTATAAGTATACATATATAAACGATTACCTGTCTGTGACGCTTCGACTGTGTTAGTAATCGCGCATTTTATGCGCTTACTAAACTATCAATGCATGACTCACAAATTATATCGTGTAACTGTTATCTATAATTAGCTAGTATTTAAACTGTTGTATCTCAAAAACTACTAGTCGGAAGGACAAATGACGAATATTTTTATAATTAATTTTTTTTAGAATTTTCTTACTGTGGTATTTTAATTTGCGATTTTGGGTGCGTAAATTTCTGGTTTAACTTCTTCTAAATTTGGTCTTAAGCAATATGTTATCTACAAGCGTTCGATAATCGAACATTGTGATTAAATAAATCTTGACAATGGTGCGGATATTACTGCTAAATTATCCGTTCAAATCGGACTCAATCAGATTCAATTTCTACGCATTAACGATCAATTGAGCAACGCACGTGCTACGATCGCCATACCGTAAGTGTAATACAAAAAGTGACTTGGGCCCGGTTCCACAACTCACGTTAACTCTTAACCGAGGTTACGACAATTTATTCATTGTGTTTCTTTCTAATTCTAGAATCGGAAAGAGATGAGAAACAAGTTGAACCTAACCTTGATTAAGAGTTAACCGTGAGTTGTGGAACTGGGCCTTACATATTGTTCTCTGTCATCTATGACTCTATGATCAATATAATAGTATAACATATTCGAATCAAACTTTTCTTAACAAAAATTAAGAAAGAAATTAATCCTAGCATATTTCTCTAAGTATGATATAGGCTGCGGTCGATTTGAACGCTTTCAGCGCTTTTCAGTACTTCTATTCTTATTTTACATCTAATGAACGATAAAGACAAAATGATGATTGCAAGCGCTTAAAGCGCGTAAGCGTCCAAATCGACCTCAGCCATAGTAATAGCAAAGACAATACGCGGCAAAAATTTTAATATAGAAGAATATATTCAAAACTGATTGAAGAATTCTTAGATAAAAAGCAGCTCGGTAAATCTGAGCCACCAGATATTGTACATACTGGTCAGTGATTATGTAACAGAATGTGCGTAACGTAAAATGCCTTGTAGAACAATAACGTACTACACATTCAAATAGGAACTATTAAGCAATCGATAACGACCACAATAATTGCCGATAATAGTTCTCACTAATAATAACATTCGAATGCGATGCACCGTTAAACTCGTGCGCGACTGTCACTTCGTCCGCATTCGTCGCTTACATTGGATGAAACGTTTTCGACTGGTGTATGAATCTGTCGTGTGATAAACCGTTTTGCTAATCAAGATTCCGCATCCGCATTTGCGTGTGTTCGCCCATTAACACGGATAAAGCGTTACTTTGGAGCAACAGAAGCGGAACAAAGTCGAGCACGAGGCTGTTGTTGCAGGTGCAGTCAGGTGGGTATGGCATATCTCGTTCTGATACAACGTAATACATACTCGCATGTGATACATGATGAATGCAAATAATACACTAATTACGGCGCTTTATTCGAACAAATTTCGTCTGCATTCACGCATAATTCCTCGAACGGCGGGAATATAAATATCGAGCATATATTAAATTTAACTTTTACAAGTTTCACATAAATTCCTGTTGATATATTCCCACATTTCGATTATTTTTAATAAACGCGTTTGTTATAAACATACGATTCTAAAAGTAAACCTAAATTACTTTCGGTATATATAACAAACTTATCACAAATATTTTGTATAGTTACATACCTATATTTTTATATGGTCGGAATTTTGAGAAACAAGTGTAGAATAATATAATATTTAAAAAATGTTATATATAATAAAAATGTTTTCCGCATTAAATATTTAACGTAAATTTATTTAATAAAGGAATTAAGGCAGTAGAGTACAAATAAAATGTTTCTATCATCACCTGCGATGTTAAATAGATTTATTTGAGATAGAAATCGAGAAGAAGCCGATAAAATAACAGAAGTCGATTTTTTATCTTCCACGACTGATTAAACAGTTAAGAACAAGTGGTTTATTTTGAAAAGACATACTTATTGCAACATATTTTTTTTCTTTACATTTACGCGCTTTTACATTGTCGCATCGGCCTATCTGGTAAACAGTTTAATTCCTGCGGCATGCGTGCAACCTGATATCAATATTAGCTCTTAAATTAATTGTAACAAGTTCTAAATGCCTTGATAAACAGATAGTTTACTATTATAATGTTTTAGTGATTAAATTATACTGAAGTCGAATTAAGTAATTTTATAAATAAAATAATAAGTGGCTTAAGTTTAAAAAATTGTAAACAATAAGGAGCATCCAGCCACAACGCTTGATGTGTTTAGCTTAAAACATATATTTCAAATAAAACTAAGTAAACGTTTCGGTCTAACATGTGATCATCTTCAGTACATTAAATTTTCATATTACAATTAAAATCGGAACATCCAGTTAATCAAAATACAAAAGAGAAAATTTTTCATTACATAATAACTAAACACATTAAAAAAATTTTTTTATAAAGTTACAGTAAACGCTATAAATTCGCAATAGTATGTATTCAGCAGAGAAAGAAACATTGCATTTGTAGAACAATTTATATCATGATGTTATATATAAAATTTATATCCGTCAACTACGTGATTGCCTGATGCTATTGTAGATTTTTGAAAGAACCAAAAAACAAAAACCATTAATAATTGAAATTATGTCAATTAATTACTTTTATTATAATTACTTTACTATTCCATATTTTAAGAAAACATCGAAAAAATTCATACAGGGAGAGAATTTTTCGTTATTTTTTACCGCAAAATTCATTACAACTTTTATCATGTTTGGTAATAAGCTTGGGACAACTTGGCAGTCTTCGAAATTTATCAGTAACGATAGGATTTTTTGAAAAATACAAGAGACTTTTTAAAAGCGATGTAGTAAAAATTACAATGCAGATTGTAAAGCGTTTTGAAGTAAAATTTTTACAATGTGCTTCATAAAATTTCAATATTGATAAGAATTTTTGAAATACAAGATATTTTATAAACGATATAGTAAAAATTACGAAACAAATTGTAAAGTATTCTAAGGGTACGTTTCCACTGAGCGCGTCACGACGCAACGCGAAAGAGAGAAAGAGAGGAGTTGTGTATATATATAAACTTCTTTCTTTTTCTCTTTCGCGTCGTGTCATGACACGATGGATGATGCAAGATGCGCTCAGTGGAAATGTACCCTAAGACAAAATTTTTTAATGATCTTTGTAAAATTACAATTCGCGGTATAGCAACCAAAAGCAACCACGATTAATAGCGTTTTCGGCCCGATCGGGATTGCACCAACCTGGGTTGGATTAATCTTTCCTATTGGTTGATGTCACACGCTCTACCAATAGGAGAGCGCAAAACGCCATTAATCCAACCCAGGTTGGATTGTTTTTGGTTGCTATAGATTTAGTGGCCAGAAGCACGCCAAAAATCGCCCATGATCATATAATCAAACTATTTACTTACAGAAAGAAACTCGGATATGATGATCCTCTTCTAAACTTATATACTTTTGTGTAATGCACTCACAATATTACGCACAAATATTATGCACTGCTACGCACTTCGAATCACTTCAGACTCGGGCCACAAATGATGGCAGGACGCGGACCACTTGTCGGCTTATGTTCGTTTGTTTCCTGTTCGTACAAATTCCAGCGTAGCTAAAGACGCACTCGACGACAAAAATAACCGATAAATATCGATTACAGTCGATAAATTACTAGGGAATGGAAAGTTACTTTTTAAAATAAGTAACAAGTTACAGTTACTCGTTACCGAGTAGGAAAAGTAACAAGTTACCGTTATTAGTTACCGATTTTTAAAAGTAACTCGTTACAGTTACCGTTA
>NW_017298058.1:1015764-1028686 GCF_001594075.2 Trachymyrmex cornetzi
CGATAAATTACCATATTACATGCTAAAATTATTATAAGCGACTAAATCAGATTAAAAATATCATACTGCATGGTAAAAATTGTATAAGCTATTTTATACATTTATAACTACTTGGCATCTATTCTGTTGAAAATAATAAAGAATCATAAACTGCGTAACATATTTTAAAATTATTGAAATTTTACTATACTCTTTAGTAAAATTAATAAAATATATATCTTATTATGATACAATAAATCAAAGCGACTCACATACTATTCTTTAAAATACTATGTTGTCCCACTATTATCATGATTTTCAGGCTAAATTCTAAGAGAAAATTCTCTCCGTGTAATAGTCACTAAAAAATTTAATTTTAACATTGCTCATAAACCTTTAAATAGTCTTTAAACGTTCATTTATAAAAACAAGTAGACACAATTAAAAAAGAAGACTGGTCGAATGTAATATATAAAATAAGTTGTCGTGATTGCGATTGCACATATGTTGGACAAACCAAACGAAAACTCAATATCAGACTAAAGGAACATAAAAATAACTACAAAAAACCAACAAATAATTTGTCTGTCATATTCCAGCATATATTAGATTTCGATCACGAAATTGATTGGAATAATACGAACATAATCGATTCCGAACTATCATATTACAAACGATTGGTCTCAGAAATGATCCACATAAAGAAACAGAAAAATAGTCTGAATAAACAAAATGACACGGAACGTTTTCCAGAAACGTATTCTTCTATCATTGGTAATACCCCCTCTTCGCAGTAATTAGTTTTCATCCCTTCCTACAAAATTTCCCTTTCTCTTTCTGAAAATACAAAATATAAATGTCACCTCTGTTTATGTAAGTGGTCATAACGATTTAGTCGACAGAAGTTATTTTAAAATATTAAAGTTCCAATATTAAAATTTTTAATCATTTCAGATAACGCTGTGTTGAAAAAGAATTGTGGACTTTTTAGAGGAACATATATCAACGAATACGTGGTGAGCATATTAAGAATCACATTTGACGAAACGTGATTGCATTAAAAATTAATTGACATAATTTTGATTATTAATGGTTTTTTTTGTGGTTTTTTTCTTTTTTAGTTCTTTCAAAAATCTACAATAGCATCAGACAATCGCACGTAACCGACGGATATAAATTTTATATGTAACATCATGATATAAATCAGGGCTCGGCACGAAATGCACATTTCGGCCGATTTTCGAGTCGGCTCCGCCTCTCGCTATCCCCCTCATCGCATCGCCCCGCGCGCAATCCAAATGCCGCTCGACGCTTAGGTACTAAGGCGCTCGTAAACATAAGGGGCATTCGTTCGGGGCGCTCGACACGCTGTAATCTTTATTCTATCTTTTTTTTCGCTCATTACATACGAAACTAATAGCAAATTCAGTTGAACGTACTAGTGCACATTAGTGTACATTAAAGCCATTATACGCAGATTTAATCCGTGTAAAAGTAAAATGCAAATATTTCAAATTATAAAATACAGATTTTACATAACGGCACAATAACATCTATTTCGTGGTTTAATTCCGTTTTAAATCTGCGTATATATTAATTTCTCATATATATATATGAGAAATTAAATTCCTTCAATAGGACAGATAGGAGCACATTCCATATGTTGATACGATTCAATTTTCCCCTACTATATAAACATATGCGCATTTTTATTATAAGTAAAAGGAATTGTACTATTGAAAGTACGTCAGAAAGCGATCACGTTTTGGTCGGAGAATTATATATGCATAATGAACGATATATACATTTAATAGTAAATGATAGCAATTCGCTTTGATTGACCATTCACTCGAGGTCTATCGGTCACTTAAACTGTTTTATCTTATCTCAACAGATTACGATTGTAAAATCCAAAAATACCTACAGTTATTTTTATCAAAGCTCAATTCGGTTTATTGACTTGCAAAAAATTAAACATGTTATTTCTATGAATGATTTTTAATATTATATATATATATATATATATAACGATTGCAATATTAGTAAATATTCCTTAGCAAATATTATCATACAAAATTTTTTACGTTATTCATCTCCTTTTTTTTATTTTATTAATCTATATCACGAGTATAATATTTTAATAGATAATATTTAATAGATAATAGAATAAAATATATTAGGATATTTGTATGGATAGATATATAGACAACATTAATACACAGTGATTGAGTTTCGATGTCAAGTAATTGTAAGTACGATGTTAAAAAATAAATGACATATTCGTATCGGTAATAAAAATGCAATGATTTATTATCCTATTCGCATAAAACTGTTCGAGACAACAAAAATTTGAATCGGTTCACTAACAACAGACATTCAAGGCGATTGAATCATACAATTCACCCTATGTTTCAAGGACAGCTTTTTTATCTTTTTGATATAAATCCTCTAAAGCATCCTGTTGAGCAACTTTTCACAAAACCTTACTGTCGCCTAGCTGTTTTGTCCTCTTTTCCAATCGAACGCGGAAACTAGCTATAATATATTCATTCAGGATTCGCTACCTCTTCCAATTTGAAAGGCTGCGAGAAATGCTTGAGAAATTATACTTTGTTGAGGCCGTTAGGTTTCATTGTCGATCGTTTATCGATTGTCTATAGTCTAGCTTATCGAGTGCCACGATCAAAGGACACACAGTAGGGGAACATATACGGCCATGAAGATGCTTCGTAATTCCTGCTGTACCTCCATGCTATTTAAATTTTAAATCATTGAGTCGCTGAATAGTATTAGCTTGTTAATAGATTATTTGTAACGAAAACGAACAGTGTATTTAGTCGATCAAAAATCATAGAAGTTAATAAACGGTTTTTTAATCGATTCTTTCATTATGGAAAAATGTATTTCGTGGACCAGAAAATAATCACGTTACTCGCCTCGCTTTGTGATAAGTAATGCGAACAAGTTGTAGACATTACTGTATATTTTTACATTACTCTGATTTTACATATACTGTTTGGGTTTAAAATGAGAATAGGTAAGAAGGGAAAGTCATACATGTATTTAGAATAACCTTGAACTACGTGATTCTAACTGTGGCAGTCTTCAAGATACCATGTTCGATTCCAGAACAATTACGATTATCGCGGTGATCTTCGAGCAGATAGATTGGAATGTCGTTGTCTTTGGCATGTTCCGTTCTCCATAGTAGCACAATTGCTCGTGTAAGGGCGTAAACGATCGACATCAGCAGCAACACTGTAAACATTTACATACAGATAAGGGATATACAGTCAGTGGCACAAGAACGTCATCAGCAATTCTCTAAACCGAGTATATTAAAAATTAAAGTTATATTTTAAAAGTACATTACATTCATTAATTATAAAATGCATTTACTTACAATTATTATGGCATTCAATCACCATTATTATAGTTTATCGGGTATTATTCTGCTTTTTACCAGACGTGCTTCTTCGGAATTTTGGCAAACTAAAAATGATACAATCACAAAAGAAGTGTTTAATTTTAAGATATTAAAATGTTTATTCTTGTTTTTATTTTTTAAAGATGTTTCAGTTTTAAAGGTTTTCAATAAACAAAACACTGTTTGGATTTAAAACGTTTAATGAATCGAGCATTGATTAACGTTTAAAATTGAAATATTAAACGGTTTTTTCATTATTAAACGTTTGTTTTACAAAGATGTTTTAAACGTAAACATTTTAAACTGCATTTTTTACAGTGTATTAATCAATGGATTGGCCTTCTCAATCTCCAAATGCAATTCTAATTAAAAATCTGGCCATCAATCATAAAGACGAAACTTTGAGAAAAATGATTATATTTATGAGAAATTTCAATCTTGATATACAGTACAAATTATAATAAGCAAATTGTGGTAGTAATAATCGCATTCAATTATTATAATTTAAAGTTTTAAATTATGTAATGAAGCGATACTAATTTTCTATTATATTAAGAATCTACTATTTATCAGCAAAAATTAATGAATCAAGCATCGATTAAGTCCCATAAAAATATCAATTAATTCAATCGTTTTTCGATGTCAGTTAATGTCTTACATGAATTAACAAGTATTCGAGTGTTAAACTACAAGGACGCATATTATCTCTTGCAATTTGCACTAATGACGATACTCACGACAATTGACGACGATGTTAAATAGAAATTATTTTTTATTTTTGTATGCAACAGGCGCAGTTATACGTTACACACTTTGCAAATTTTTAATAGCAAATCGTCAGAATTTTGTATCTGTATATCACGAATTAGATTCATGATAACATGAAATTGTTGTTAATTCCAAGCTATAAAGCCATAAAGCCATAAAGTCCTGATAAAACTTTATGAGCATTCTTAAGTGAAAATAGATCACTTGGATTAAATATACATGAATAAAAACGCCATATTCGGTCAAGGCGATTTTTCCTAATAATATTTCTTATGAATTTATACAATTTCGTGACGAGTGTCACACGCGAAGTCTTGGACACTCTATGTATCTATGAAACATATGCTGTTTTTTTATTTTATTTATACTATTTTTTAATTTTGTACTGTTAAAAAATAGAAAATAATAAATTGAAAATAGAAAATAGAAGTATTTTGTTTAACCGTGAAATATCGAAATAAGTATTATCTTATTTCAATTAAATGTTAATATATATAGTAAATATTATTTGCCTTCCTTATATTTACTACAAGATATTTATTTCAAATAATACTTTTATAAACGCATCCTTTAAATAAATATTTTTAATGAATTTATTTCAATTTTTTCCCTACACTAAAAATGTATTTACTATTTTCTATTTCAGCTAACTATTTTTTTCAGCACAGGTTTCCTCTGGTAATGTAACTCTTTTTACTGGAAAACTTAGTAAAAAATAAAATCCAATTTATCGTAATAAATCGCTGCAAAATTATACAATTATATGGTATAATTATGTGATCACCGCGGATCGATCCAAGGCTGATTGTATAGATATCTTACGATATTAAAAACGGGAGCATCACAGATCTTAAGTATCCTAAACTATCGGGTCAATTCTAAGCAGAACCGTAAGACTTGTAACACGTGTTCTCATAAAACTTGTAAGAACTTATTCTAATTTTATGCGTATGTATTGTAAGAAATACGATTTTTTATAAATATTTACGATTTATTGTAAATTTTATAGCTAGTAAGAAGCTGTCTGTAAAAATATTTATATTTATTTTTTTTTAATATTGTATAAAGATATAAGAGCACTTAAAAATTCTTACAAGAATATGTTACGAGCCTTACGATTCTGCTTAGAATTTAAGCATATATCTATTTGTCCCTGAACCTTGCAAGAAAAACGCCTGTTGCTCTTATGGAGTGTATATAAGACTGTCGGCGTTCTATTACAATGCGCAGTGTCAGATTACCACCTCGTCGACCACAATCGAGCATCACGTTGTTAGCGCTTGGAGAACTTGCTTCCACAGTTACAATTTGTACAGTTACCTGAAGTGCAGTAAAGCTCGCGGATCTTATCATTCATTATGGAGAACGTACGTGCATCAAATCGGGTTAACGAGATTCGCATCGATAGCGACAAGACCACCATCAATTTTGTGAAAGATGCACCAAAGATTACGAGATACTCGGTAAGAAATTAAATGAATAAGATGAGATAAGAATTGAAATAATAATCCGTGCATATTCTGACATTTTAAATACTAAATTAGTATTTGATATTTTTGACATAATACGTCGAACATTTTACTTCGGAAGAGATATAATTATTAAAGCTCTGCTTTTTTATGACTGTAAAGACTGAAACATCTCTTGAGCCCAATTGAATAGATAAACAATCTCATGCAGAATGAAAATATTTCAGAAATTTTTCATAAAATCTTTCTAAGATATAAATACGTTCATAAAATCAAAGTTTTTGAAATATTTTTTTACAATATTTGTGCAATATTTCTGAAATATTTTTATGAAATATTTAAGATTCTTATTTTAATGTTTGCAATTTTTAAAAATATTTACAAAATATTTCTGAAATATATTTTATTGAAGTATTTCAAAAAATGATTCACATAAATATTTTATACCGTGGATATTACTTTATTTATAAAAATGTATCAGTCTTTATAGTCTTTATTTATAAGTTTTTTTTATTATTTTCGTCATATATATTATGCATTCGCGTTTTTTCTTTAAAATATCGCTGTATTATTTTACGAAAAAATATGGAGATTGTCCTCGCATGTATTTTCGAAATATTCGTATCGAGAGATACGGTTATGTCTTAGGTCAAGAGATTATTAAGTGACTCCCGAAAGAGAGTCGTGCATGTATCTTTGAAAAATTATATCGTTTTCAATTTTTGATGGAGTGTGATACTCTTCCTAAATAAATTATACTTCTCTAAGGGATAGAATGAGTTTCATTCTTTGCATTGGTGATGATGTACGCGTAAATGCAGTGCCTTAGTGCGAGATGATCTAATCATTTTCTCACGGTAATTGTAGGATGTCAGAAATTATTATGCAGATTATTAATTACGCTGAAAGAAACCGTAAGAACTTTTAATGTAAGTAATGACACGCTCCCTTTGACATGACGTAACTAGAATGATGACAACGCGTCTTACACAATTATATCCTTTTGTAAATGTAATGACGCGTAATATTCAGAGAGTGGCTCCTTTAATTGCGACACATGTTATCAGCGCATTAAGCACAATTAAGTGATTATTTTAAATTATAATTTAGCAAATGATTAAATGACTTATTAGAAGAAGGACATTTTAAATTATATGACGATGAACAATAACGGTGTAACATTCAAGGCAAAGGAGTTTTGCATTCAGCAAGGTTTCCTTGCATTCTAAATAACACGTCATGATATCACGTAGCAGCAGAGTAAAACGTCTCAGAAGACATTTGTGTAATGTCAGAAAAAATTGAATCAAAATTTTAGAAAAATTGAATCAAATTAAAAAAATTTTTCTAAATATTTTCAGAGAATTTTTAATTTTACGTTATTTTATATGCATATCTATGTACGTTTGCAAACCGTGTCAGACCCAGCAAATAAGCTGACGTTATTTGTCGTCATTTTGATGACAAAATGACGTGTCTAACGTTATTTCGACGTCAAAATGACGACAAATAACGTCAATTTTACTGGAAGCGCACATCGCATCTGCACGCGTAGGCAGTCTTATCAACTCTTACAAATCACTGCTTGGAAATAGATCAATGACAAATTAACGTTGGACGACGTTGACCGCGGAATGGTCGCTCGTGATAGAACGCGTTGTATAAATGAGACTGTCTCACGCATATCCACGTACAGTGTAATAAGCTGGCGCATCATTAATCATTTCTATGTATAAAAGTCTCCTCTGAATTCTCGACTCGAGGATCGTATTGCAGCGTTCCGCGCAAATTACGCTGAATTTACATTTCCTATTGTATAGGAATTGAACGACGCGTGTCTCATGTCCCGATTAACTATGTACACCCCAAGGTACGATCAGGTCTAAATAAGTAAGATATACATCAGTCGTTAAATAACAACATTCAAGGTCAATAATTTGTCAGATAATCTCATCAAATGTCTTCCTTCTCGATTGTTTTATTGTAAAATATTAATTAATACGTATTAACGCTTTTAATTTTTTTAAATAATTTCTAAAAAAATTTAATTAAATTAATAAATTAATAAATTTAAAAAAAAGAATATCAATTTCTAAATATACAATTGTAGTATAATGTTATAATCTTTTCTTATAATGTCAAATAATTTTTGTAAAGTCTCACAATTAATATTCTCATTTTCATAATGTTTTTATTTCAGTTGGCCGATTTGGCTGACGGATCCAGCAACAGTATGGATTATCATATCGAGATAATTAATAAGGATAATAAACTGAGAGTGCTGAAATTCTTAAGGAGGTTCTTCTTCAGAGACGAGCCGCTGAATCAGAGCATTCAATTAATTCCGGAGGGTGAAGACAGTACTTGTGCGGAACTGGAGGAATACTGTTGCAATGCATCATTTGAAAATAACATGAGTCTAATGGCAGTTTCCGCGAATGGTACAATTGTTGGAGTTCTGCTCAATGGTAAAGCTGTAGTGGTAATCTTTTGTTAGTTTTATGAATACTCGATTAGACACTTCTTTATGAAGACGATGTTTTTTTTCTTTTCAAATTGACATAGTGTTTGCAATTTCGTTTCTCCTGCGTTTTATGTCATTTTAATCAATTGCATCTTCTAAGTAATAGTCATCAAGTACATATTCTCAGAAAAGAATTTTAAGTGACGTAAAAAAAAATTTCTCATTGACAAAAATAGTGAATATTTATTTCCATTTTGATAATAACATCACACAATGTGATTAAAATGATTTTACTATTATTTGTTATCCATCTACTGTTGTCTATAATATTTTATTAAATATTATTCTTATTAATTTAATCTCTCATATTTGTAACCAAATAAAAATGCTATATTTATTAATATACATATATTAATGTTTCTTCATATAAATTTATTTATATTTGTTAATATATGAAAGATAAAAGAAAAAAATGTGCATCTTTATCTTCTTGAAATATGGATGTGTCGTCTCACTTGAGCAGATGCAAAAATTGTCAGTTAATTTGAAACGTATCTTAACTGTATTCAAATAAATGCACATCGAGAGAAGAGACTAAAGAAATACAACGGTACCGTGAGGTTACGTAAAATGCTACGGATCTCGAATAATACCGTGAGTTATTATCCGACACCGGTTGTGACTCAAAATAGATAATTATATCATGTAATTTGCTGATAAATATGTATCTACATCAAAATGCACAAACAACTATTATACGACATTTGAAAATCGCATTCGTAAATTATACCTACGTGTGCAAATCGTTAACGGTACTGCGAAGATGTTAATCATACATTTAAAATGCGATTTAAAATCAACAATATGAATAAATAATATGTAAATAACAGCTTAAGTTAAATAACAGCAGAAGCAAAAGTAGTAAAGTCGAAAACCACACACACAAAAGGAGATACCTTTTAAAATTTATATTTTTTTAAATTTAATATTTTTAAATAAAAAAAGGAAAGAGAAAAAAAATGGAAAATATATCTATAAAAATATTTAAAAATATTACATTTACAAATGAAAAATATTGCTGATACAGCAATAATAGATTTATAATTTAACAGAAAACATATAGAAACATTAACTGAATTTATCCAGATATCATTCGCTTTATCTTTTATTATGCAGAATTATTAATTTGCAAAGTTCGTAAAAAAGATTATATAACACAAGAGTCGAAGAAATATAATTCCTTCATTAAAAACTAGAAATACAGCTATAACATGTTTTATATTTAGACAATAAGTTTCAGTGAGACAGTAAGATTTCATATTCAGATACTTTTGTAAATTTTATTAGATAACACGACTGCTATTACACATAAATGTTTAAGTAATTTATAATTAATAAGTAATATAGAATCGGTTTTTCCATAACAGAAATATTATTTTTAAAGATATCTAAATTATTGTTAAATAACGAAACAAAAATTAAATTATTTAAATATAATAATTATTAAACTTATGTTTAAAATAGTGAAGAATTTTTAAACATTCGTTACATATTATACATTTATACATTATTTTCACATTATATTTGAATTAATTCCTGGTTTATCATCTGCGTTATAGCTGTCGTTAAGATAACATGCAAAATGCATGATAAGACATATACTTATACAGATTATATGTCACACTATATTATATACACAAGAATATATTTAAAATAATTTCTCGACTTCACCCTCAATAAATATTGAAATGTAAGAAAAATCGAGAAAAAAACTGTTGTTCGAAATATTAAAAATAAATTATTGCAAATGATCAATAATAAAGAAACTAAGTGCGTGTGCGTATGTGTCTTATTTTATCGGCTTAATTTAATAACTACGTATTAATCAATACAAAATATTTCAGCGCGACCTTTAGAAGAAACTTTAAAGGATAAATATTTAAAGAGATCAACAAAAAAATATTATTAAGGAACCTGTAGTCTCTCACTCCTTTGATGCATTTTTAAGGAGCTATGTCCTCGTTTGGATCGACTGTAAGGTATCTTTTTACAAAAACAAAATCAAAGAACGTGAACTATTGTCAGACATCACGCAACCGAATAGATAGCTCCTTAATTGTGTCAGGGGATACAATTTCCTTAACAAAAGTTAATTTTTTTTATGAGAATCATCCCTTGAAGTTTATCCCAGAAATTTTGTATGCGTGTACCAACAATGTTAATTTTTTTAAGGATATGTGCATGTTATAAAGGTTAATTATTAAATACATTTTAATATAATATAATATATTATAGGACCGTACATGTGATAACACAAACTATAGAATCGAAGCCTTACACGGTCTAGCTGGATCTTAATGCTTGTATGATTCTTATGTGAATTTATATACTACGTATGTAGTCCCACAGAAACGCGCGCCGAAAAATTTCCGGTCTTGAAACGCTAACTCTACTAAACTACCGCAGTAATATCACGAGTTAAATTGACTAGCAATTTAACAAATTTTAATATCTATGAATTATTCATGTAGTTGTAGATTGATATGGATTTTCCTTTTACAGGCAAAATGGATAATCTTCTATCAAATGAAGAACCAGAATATATACGTTCGTGTAAAAACGCGAAATTTAAGAAGATATTGAGATTACTGCATCACCTGGATAAAAGTGTGAACATGGGTGGACGGTTTCGAGATTCTAAAATTCTGGAGGTCAGAATAATTTCGGTGGACACAAATTGGAGAGGAAGAGGTGTCGGGACGACTTTGATGGGAAAAACAGCGTAAATATTATTTTGTTTTTGCGATATGTTCAAAGATCGATCAACGTGAGAGGTGCGTTCAAGAGAGCAAACGATATATTCTTGATCTATTTATACATTGCAGGGAAATGGCAAAGGAACAAGGATATCATTATCTCAGGGCAGACTGTACGTCCATTTTTTCCGCTAAGATGTGCGAACGACTTGGTTACGATCAGATATATAAAATTAATTATAAGGACTACGTGGATGAGGACGGAAAACCAATCTTTTCACCTGTATTACCACACGTAGCGGCTGTCTCATATGTAAAGAAATTATAAAAATAAAGTTGGAAGATATAGAATTGAAGAGAGAAGTATACATCTGGAATGAACAAAAATTTGTGTAAAGAATAATAAGAAAATAGCAATATATTATTATCTTATGTCGTTTATATTAAAAATGTATAGCAGTGTTTTTATTGTAAAAAAAATAATTATTGGGATATCTCGAATAAGTTCTTGCTGTTTTCCAACTGCGTGCGTGTAGTTGAAGATGGGAACACATCGATAAGGAACTATGATAAGCAAGCTTGAAATTCAGTGTATGTCATCTTGTCGAAGTGTAAATAACTTTTCGTTTCATAGTGTTAAACATGTCGAGTTTCGTGCCAACAAAAGAGTATTTGCGGGGAATTTTACTACACTACTTTATTAAAAAAAAATCTGCAGCCGAAGCACACAGAATTCTTGTTTAGACTTACGGTGACCATGCTCTGTCGGAAACAACATGCAGAGATTGGTTTAGACGCTTCAAAAATAATGATTTTGATGTTGAAGATAAAGAACGCTCTGGCGCACCGAAAAAGTTTGAAGACGAAGAATTGGAGGCATTACTGCATGAAGACTCATGTCAGACGCTAGCTGAACTTGCAGAATCATTAGGAGTTGATCACACAACAGTTTCGAAACGTTTGAAATTATTAGGAATGATTCAAAAGCAAGGACATTGGGTGCCGTACGAGTTGAAGCCGAGAGACGTCGAACGACGTCTTTTCACGTGTGAACAGTTGCTTTAACAGCAGAAAAGGAAAGGGTTTTTGCATCGTATCGTGACTGGCGATGAAAAGTGGATACACTACGATAATCCTAAGCGTAGAAGATTGTGGGGTAAACTCGGCCATGCATCAACATCATCGGCAAAGCCATGATTCGAATATCCATGATTCGAAGCTTCTGCTCTGCATTTGGTGGGATCAGCTGGGTGTAGTTTATTATGAGCTGCTCAAACCGAACGAAACCATTACGGGAGCTCACTATCGACTACAATTGATGTGTTTGAGCCAAGCATTGAAGGAAAAACGGCCGCTATACGAGCAGATACACGACAAAGTGATTTTGCAACATGACAACGCACGGCCACATGTTGCACAACCGGTGAAAACCTACTTGGAAACGTTTAAATGGGAAGTCCTATCCCACCCGCCATATTCACCAGACATTGCCCCTTCCGATCAATGGCACATGGGCTGGCTGAGCAGCACTTTCATTCTTATGATAATGCCAAAAAATGGTCGACTCTTGGATAGCCTCAAAAGACGTTTGTTTTTCCGACGTGGAATTCAAATGCTGCCAGAAAGATGGGAAAAAGTAGTGGCTAGCGATGGGCAATACTTTCAGTGACACGTTTTTTACGACTTTTTAAAAATAAAGCATTACTTTTCACGAAAAATCAGCGAGAACTTATTCAAGGTTCCAATAACAAAATATATTTTATAATTTACTTATAAAAAATATGCACATTGTTATATCTAAATGTAATCATTGTAAATACAATAATTACTTCAAGAATAATGTTTGAGATAGCATAGATGTCTGTATTATATTTATACATGCGCAAAAAATGTATTATTGGCAAATATATATCGCTGAGATATGTGTACATATACAATTTAAAATTATAAGTGTAGAAAGAATGGGTGCTTTCCAGCAAGGGACACAGTCAGACACAGTGTAACACAGTGAATCATATATCCTTGTTGTTTGCTTACGTTAAACAAGGATGAAACGATT
>NW_017298058.1:1028723-1063480 GCF_001594075.2 Trachymyrmex cornetzi
GTGATTCGTCTATCCAATACCATCTTAATAATATATTAAATATTATAAAATATATTAAAAATATGGATCAAATAATGCATTATCATTAAAACAATTTTATTACCATATCTTTTTTTTATATGAAAGAACGATCATAGTGATGTACGTCACTTTTTAAAATTTATCGATTTGAGGTTATTAACGCAGTTCATTGAAGCAGAAATGTTGAAAGAAAAAATTAAATGGATCATAACATTCATAACTCATCTTTTCCCAGTACCAATATTCGATTTGTCATATCACGAATTTATTAGATCAAGTCTAATAAAACCTTTTGTTTCTCAAAATCATAATCAAGTGAATTTTTTTTATTTACACCATTATGGTTTTCATCCCTTCATATATGTAAATGTAAGTATAGATAAAAATAAAAATATATATATAAACCCTTACAGTACAAGGTCGAGTCATTAGTAACCGGGCGATTCCTGTTCGTGCAAGTCTCTTTGAGTCTTTCGGTAATTACAAATTATATTACATTTTATTTTTCAAAATGAAGTTTCAATATTTATTCTAGAAAGTTGAAAGTATGTTGGTAAATTTTTAGAGATTTTTTAAACTATTCTGAATAGGTGAAAAAAATGGACGAATTCTAGTAACCCATGTTTGGACGGACACTAAATTGTATGTAAACACCAAATTGTATCTTGTATTGTATAAGGGTTAAAAAATTTTTATAATTGAGACATTGAGAAAAAACGTTTTGCATTTCGTTTTATAGATTTAATAAAGCATGCTTTCAAATTTCCTTTATTAAGTAGATAAACAATATCTTATATAAAACGAACTTACAAAATAAATATAGAAAGTCATCTCTGTATAAAAATCATATATATATATATATATATAGAGAGAGAGAGAGAGAGAGAGAGAGAGAGAGAAAAATAGGATTTACTTTCAGGACAACAGAAAGGAAAAGGAAATCGAGAAAAAAACAATGTTTCTAATAACTGCTACTTCTTTAATTTCTAATAAAATTTTTGCTAACATTCACTACTGTCTTTTGTAGTTAGGTACTCTTTAAAATCCTCTTCGGAATTAAGATCGTTTATAGAAAACGTATTAGCTTTAATATGTGCCGATTCTCGAATTTGTTTATATTCATTCTCTATTAGAGTATGTCGCAAAGCTACTATCTTTCTTATTTTCATAGAATAAAGTATGAAAGCAAATTGTAGCAACCCTAATCCAGTAAACACAAGAGCTACTAGGAGGCCAAAGTTTTCATTCGGTTTTGGTGGAGGTGGTGGCGGCCATGGTCCTCCTGCTGTACGTACTTCATATTCCCATCGATTGCTATATTGTCTGTAATAATGTATTATGTTACTTGTATTAAAGCTCACTCTTACATGTTTATACAGGCAATATAGAATCAATTATAAAAATTAAGTCACTTCAACCTATTCACAAAAACATTATAATCCATATAACAATAGAATTCTCCTGTTGAGTTGTGCGTAAGAATGGAAAATAATACAATTTCAGTGTTACATCCAAAGCATAATCACTGATTATTATAATTCGTTTTAAATAATGTTTCAAGTTTTCTACAGAT
Organism: Trachymyrmex cornetzi; assembly: GCF_001594075.2. Classification (NCBI taxonomy): domain Eukaryota; kingdom Metazoa; phylum Arthropoda; class Insecta; order Hymenoptera; family Formicidae; genus Trachymyrmex; species Trachymyrmex cornetzi. Next base: position 1,030,318 of record NW_017298058.1, read on the forward strand.
ATTTTTGTCAAAGCACCCAAATTTGGAAATGTAAAAGCAAGAATTTGGAAAAGATACGAAAGATTTAATTTCATATTGCATTAGTATAGCATTTTTTAATAAAATCAATATTAACTTACGTGTTCTGCGAGTTATTGACGTAAGATGGATTGTATTTATTATACTTCAAATCAAAATCATATTGGCGCCTTGTATTTTCTTTGCTTAGAATCACATACGCCTCGTTCAACCTTACAAAATCAGTATAACCTTGTTTACCACTAGTATCAGGATGCAACTAGCAAAAATAAATGAGCAGTTTGTATGATAATTGTATGTATCATTAAATACAGATTAGTGAAAACAATAAAAAATATGCTGTTTACATTTATATTATCCAAATTAAAAATTTATGATTTCTCCTAATACAAATTAAGTACCTAAAGCATTATATACTTCTTGTATTTAGATAATTACATACTTGTTTTGACAATTTGATAAAAGCTTGTCTAATCTCTTTCTGCGACGCATAGGGTGAAACGTTTAAGATTTCATAATGATTCTGCTGGTACCTTTAAAAGGAACGCGCTACATTGGCAATAATAAATCTGTTCTTTTTTTTAGCAGGCTGACACTTTCTACACTCAGAACAAAATAAGTATATATTTCTATCTCATATGTTAAAGGGAGGGAAAAGAAAGAAAAAGACTATGTGTGTGAATAAATATATTAATATATAGTGTGTAACATATAATATTCTCTTAATTTTCCTCTAATTTTGCAAATTTGTGTACTTTCATGCATAAAATATATTCCAAGAAGGAAAATCGTCGCTCTCGTTTCCTTGTTTTTTTAATTTCTAAGTTTTTTAATGTCTACATAAAAAGAATAAATGTAAACTTTGGATCACAAACTATTCTCTGCTATAATTTAAGTTATAAAAAAGTAATTTGTGATTTTTATTAATTAAAGCAGAGAATCTGCACGGAATAAGCAGAGAGTTATCATTAAATTATAATTTTCTTACAGACTGATTAAAAAAAACTGAAATTAATGAAAAATACAGACGATTTTCTTTTTCGAAATACATTTTACTCATGAAAATATAAATTTACAAAATTACGACAAAATCGGAAAGGACATTATATTAAATATTTATCAAAGATTGTAATGGAGTACAAAAAGTAGCTGGCTAAAAAAACAAATTTATTATTTAACAACGATTATGATATAACGTGACGACAAAACAAGATTCTAACCTCCAAGTTCCATAACTTCTAGCCACGCAACAGATTTCTGGTTTGCACACTCGTAAGAACTGTGCCATTGTTTATCAATACAATATTTCTCAACAAAGCGATAAGTCATTTCGAAAACTTGGAGCATTTTGCTCATTGACAGCTTGTCTGTCAGACGATGGCCGCCATTTTTTATATAAAAAATATCTAACAAAAAGAAACCTGAGAGAGGCTATGTCGGCCTTCTTCCTGTTACCGTCGAAATTGCCCGTACACTACCGCCAGTACATCCATTTTCAGTTTGGGAATTACATGACTATACATGTATACATTTTCTAACACTATCGATAAAATCGTATCGTCGAAAGTATAGATGTGGTTCGTGTCAGTTGATAACCGAGAAACTTTTGTACCCATACATATATAAAAAATTACAATACGCATGTATTTTATTATTATTAATTATATTCCTTCGCGTAATCACTATTCCATAAGGAAATCATTCTATCCGTTTATTTTTAATAAAAAATGATTTATAATGATGTGTGACAGAACATATTTTCTCACAAATTTTAATATTACGTTAAAGATGTGATAAAAATGGTAATCGTAATTGACAATGCTAACAAAATTATTACTATCATAAGCATAGTTTGAAAGATTCGGAATTTATACCCTCCTGTAACAAGATCACTGGTATTTGACGGATTGTTTAACTTTTCTTTGCAAATGAATCTTGTGAATTTGACGTAGAATCAGAATACATTAAGTTTGCTCTCCACTATGAAGATTGTTCTTCTTTGCATCGGATACTAATTAAACCAGCGTACCACAAAGCGCAAGGGCTTTGATATGATGGAACTATATTGAGATAGTTATCTTGAACACGATGAAAGTATTGTTATAAATATATTAATAATTTTTTATCGCGATTATTAAGTTTTAGATGCGCAAATTAATAATGAATAGTAAATACAATCTAATTGTTAGTATTTCTTCTGCGTTACGTATTTTCAACGTTTTCGTATAATCCCACATTTCTAAAATTTCTTATTTTCTCAGATTTCTTTCTGTATCTGATAAGAGATTAGCTATTGGCGCTTGTTAAGGTAGTTTCCTTCCTATTCCGCGTTTGATATTCGCGTAACTGGTAAATGACGTTGAAGGAGATCTCTTATCATTTCCCTAAGCATCGACGTATAGTTATTTGACGTTTAGCGATTGCGCATTCTGTGTTTGCGCATGGCAGCACTGATAACGGGAAAACGGCCGAGCGAGGTGTTGATTGGCCGTCAAAAGTTGTTTACGTTACGGAACCACCAGAACCACGTTTGAAAATTGATACGACAATCGAGGCGGGACCGCGACACTTTTCCGGCATTTGCGATTCACATTTTTTGTGCCGGGCTTGACGATGGTGCGATACGCCGCCCTGAAAGGATTATACGACCTGGAGAAGACGATCGGTAGCGGCGGTTTTGCCAAAGTGAAACTCGCGACTCACGTCGCTACCGGCGAAAAAGTTGCCATCAAGATTATGGAGAAGACTGCATTAGGCGTAAGCAAAGTCCCAATATTTATTTTAAAAGGAGGGAATGTTTATTGTGACTTTGCCTGTATTTTTGCCAATTTTTTTTGTTTCATATTCTGTCTTAAAATATGTGTATTATGTAATTATTCTAGGAAGACTTGCCAAGAGTAAAGGTCGAAGTAGAAGCACTTAAAACACTGTTGCATCAACACATCTGTAGACTGTATCAAGTGATAGAGACGGAGAGTCACTACTTCGTGGTTATGGAATATTGTTCTGGTGGAGAATTGTTTGATCACATAGGTAAGTTTAAGTTATGACATAAAGAATCTTTTGTTATCTAGAAAATCTGAATATTAATGACTATTGTATTTATGTTCCAGTTGAAAAGAACAAGTTGTCGGAATCTGACTCCCGTAGATTTTTTTATCAGATAGTGTCTGCCGTTGCATACATGCATAATTTAGGATATGCTCATAGAGATTTAAAGCCTGTAAACATGCTTTTTTTTATACAATACATATTATTTATCTTAGGAAGACTTACTAAGAGTGTCTTGAGAATAAGATAATTTATTTTCTTATTTAACAGGAAAATGTTTTACTGGATAAAGATGAGAATTTAAAGTTAATTGACTTTGGGCTATGCGCAAAACCCAAGATGGGAATTCAGGCACATTTATATACCTCTTGCGGTTCTCCTACGTATGCTGCCCCAGAGCTCATAATGGGAAAGAAATATTTAGGTAATTAAGTTTTTAAAATGCTTTTGATATTTCACTATAATTTAATATTTAAGTTGAAAATTTTTCTTCACAGGCTCAGAAGTAGATATTTGGAGCATGGGGGTTCTTCTTTATGCTTTACTATGTGGCTTTTTGCCTTTTGATGACAATAATTTAGAGAATTTATATAAAAAGATACTTGTAAGTTTTATAATTGCTATTTGCATATTATGACACAAATGTATAAATTATATTTATTTTAGAGTGGCAAGTATGAGGAACCATATTGGTTATCTAATAATAGTAAAATGTTAATCAAATCAATGTTACAAATCGATCCAGCAAAAAGAATCACTATTCACCAATTATGTCATCATCCATGGATTACTGGAAGTTCTCTGAAATCTGTATCATTCATTCACAGAACAGAAGTAGGAATTTTTATTGCAGAGAAATTGACTTTATATTTTAGATATTTTATGTGAAATTCTTTTTTTTCCATGTAAATATTTAGTTTGAAAAAAATGACGAGGTATTGAATACTATGTCCGCCATTTGCGGTGGGACTAGTTTAGATATATGGAAAAAACTTGTGCAGAGTGATAGAACTGATTATAGAACGGCTACATATTTGTTGTTAATTGACAGAAAATTACGTGGACTTTCATTGAAAATAGCACCTATAACAAGATCTCATCTTAAGCAAGAGATGGTAAAAAAGTAAAAAAAAAAAAATCATTTTTTAATGTAAGATTGATGTATTGAATTGTACAATTTTTATTTTATAGAATGGTAAATCTTTTCCACAACGTGAAATAGTAGCCAACAATTTTATAACTAAACTCGATCATTCTCCAAGGAATAGAAACAATGACCAACCTACAACGATTGATGTCACTTACAATGTTTTGCCTAAAAAAAATGAAAATAACTTTATGGAACCACCATATATGTCGACAAGAAAAAGATTACGAAGCAGAGATTCTGATGATGTATCATCGCCCGGTAAATATTTGATCACTACACTATCCAATATTCCAATCCTTTTACTATTTATCGTTTTTTATAAACATGGAAACATATTAATTTTTATTTGAAATATCATTATTTTATCTTCAAGAATTTTTCTAATATTTCCAAATATGTTGATTTTTATGTTTTTGTGCATTTGGTTTTTTGTATGTTTTGTACATGCAACTGTTTATTAAACACATTGCGGCCGCAGTTAAGTTAGTTCCACAATACATTTTCTAAAGTTTATTTCTAATTAGGTGATGCTAGCACCATCTAATTAGAAACTTTAATGAAAGTTTCCGACTGCGATAAATTACAGTAGTCGCGCGAAAAGTAGATAATTACCTAGAGAAGAGCAATGACTTGCTAACAAACGCAATTTAGACTCAAGACTTTCCGTGTACAAGAATCCTTCACTAAAACCCCTTAGAAGATACATTATTCTCCTCCTCAAGCATCATTACATTTGAATCCTCATCACTCAGAAAAGTATTAAACTTCTTAGTAAAATCTATCTATTTATATATATAATTATATGTTAATTATACATAAATAATATTGAAATTATACTTATAATTTGGCTTTTTATATTAATACAGTTCCAGCAAAGAAATTACCTGAAAATAGATCAACTACTCCAACGCAATCCTTAACACCAGATTCCAAGTAAGCTTATGAATAATATGAAAGTAATACAACAAATATGATATTCAAAAACACAATGTTTTTAGAGTTTCTCAAACATCTACACCTGGTAGTGCAAGAAAAGTTATGATGGGCTTAGAGAGAGGATTGAATCGGGTAAGATGTGTTCTCACACCGAAAAGGCGAGCAAAGAATGAAAACACCGATCCCGATGAACCAAATATATTATCAGGGAAGGTATGTTTTATATTTAAATTATATATGAAAATATTAGAAAAAGTTTCTATCTTGCAAGTGACGGTAAATTTTATTTTATTATTGAAGGGTCTTTCTAATGTATCTGCAACATGCAGCGGTTGTCCGAAACATGTCCTCTCGAAATTACGAAGAGCACTTCGACAAAAGGGTATAATGTGTCGTCAGAAAGGGTAATTATAATTTTTTTTTAATACTATTTTTTACACAGTTTTTAAAAATATATTTCGTCACAGATTCATTTTGCAAGGGGAAACTGAAGAGTTCTTTTCGGAAGATAAGACAAACTCGTCGAAATCGATCTCCTCACAGAATTCCTGTTCCTTCGAATTGGAAGTCTGTCTCTTGGAAATCGATCCGAGCGGTAAACGATTAGTCGGTATTCGTCGGAAAAGATTAAAGGGTGATGCATGGGTTTATAAACGCGTATGTGAGGAAATTCTTGCTCTCACTGCAGAAGATATTTCCACAGATTCCAAGGTTTCTTCTGAATCTAAGTGTCCTATTTAAAATGTCTTTCTCATAAATATATCTACGATGTAGATTTCTCGATACAGGCGCTCTTAACAATCTAATTGCCTGAGAGACGCGAATGTCTTGACTTAATAATTATATAATATTAATATTTTATAAGAAAAACATCGACGTTATGTGCAACACAGATAGTATAAGACTTAAACGCATGCAATTCTTAAATCTATTAAAATGTTTAATTTAATTTAAAAAGAGATTATTTGCTTGTAATGTACATTTATTTTCGTTAAAAAGATGAAACTATAAGTAAGAAACAGATCTGCAAAGATCTATAAATATATTTTGTTTGAAGATATGAATAATATAGGTAAAATTATAATGTAATATAGTAGTATTTATGTGATATAATAAAATTATTATCTCTCCTATACATACATTTCTTTATTTTCATATCCAAAATAAAAACGAAATATTTATTAAAATATGATTGATTCTTTCATTGTAATGAAAGACATTATAGTATCATTCTTCGAAAAATTTTCATATCAGGAGAAGTAAATATATTTTTTGTTCTCCATCTTTCATGTAACATCAATATTAATCCCAAGAATGTTCCGACCAGATCGACTGTTCTATGGACAGCACAAAGAAATTTCCTGTGTGAGCACCTTGAGTGCTCCTTGCCCCTTTCTGTCCGGAATATGTAAAGCTCAATTTCGCGTTTATACCGCAGATATAAAGTATCGCGGCCCGTTTGAACCGGTCCGCAGACTCCGCCACTGGTCGGTATAGAACTATAGACAGGCGAAGATATAAAATCACCACAAATCGATCAGCATAAAGTGGTGCCGCACGTTTACTTCACTTTCGCTTTATGGGAAGACGAAACCGACCTTTTATCTTTGCCCGCTCAATAATCGCCGATTCTTCCCCGCGTGTAGGTACGTAGACAGGTATCCCTCTCGCGCGCGCAGACCCAGTCCGATCGGCCGCTGTTTTTTCTCCCATACCGATTCGGTACCGGTGCAAGACAAAGCCAAGTCGCTGCGGCTTACCTTACAATTGCTGTACTTGCAGCGCGTACACTAAAAATAAATTTAAAAATGTGCAGATTGCCCGCAGAGTTGTAATATGACGATGTGAGTTATCATCGTTCACTTTTGGAGATTTTTCTACGGGAACTGAAATAGAAGATGGGAAAAAGAATGATAAAACGAAGAAAAAATGTATTAAAAAAACCTATTTAATTCAGGCTTCAATGAATAAATCTAAGAATGTGTAATAAAGCCTATTTAAGCCAGCACAGGATGTATAGGTATAAACATCCATTTATTTAAAAGATACATAAACATTTCGATCCTTGGTTTGGATCCTCATCAGTACGAAAAAGTGCGTTGATAAATACGAAAAATTTAATAATAAACCGTATATAATTGCTACGTATCTTGTACCTAAATTCTAAGCAGAATTGTAAGGTTCGTAACATATTTTTGTAAGACTTGTAAGAATTTTTAAGTGCTTATACCTTTATACAATATTTTTACAGACAGCTTCTTACAAGCCATATAAAATTTACAAGACCGTAGATATTTACAAATAATCGTCTTACGATTATACATACGCATAAAATTAGAATATTAGTCATAAGTTCTTAAGCCTATTCTACAATTAGGTAAGCGTAGTTGTAAGTGATTGTAGTTGTAAGAATTGACCAATCACAGTTGAATATTCTTCTCATATTCAACAGTGATTGATCAATTCTTACAACTACAACTATTTACAACTACACTTACGCAATTGTAGAATGGGCTTTACACGTTTTACGAGAACATGTTACGAGTCTTGTGATTGTGCTTAGAACTGACCCATTATTTGCATAAGTGCACCGTTTTTGAGTTACATATGATCGAATGTGAGTCCAGCAAACTTCTTGAACATCAAAGTTATCCGATTTACTAAATAAAGCAATAGATTAACGGAAACGAATATTTTCAAAAAGCATTATAAATGAAAGTGTAGTATTGTATTGAAAAGAACAAATATTTATACAAGAAAAAACATTCCTCGTAACGGGATACTGTATCACAAAAAGTAACGTGTCAAACTCGTGCCAATAGCTAGTAATTAATATAAAACAAGTTCTCTTACAAAATTAATCCTAAGTAAGTCTAAAACAAAACACGAGGGATTTCCTGCTCGTGATATAAGTTAATTTCTAAGCTGACCAGATACAAATTGCAATTAACAGTATCACCCGTGCGTGAGTGCACGCACGTGCATGTTGCGATCTTTGATTCATCGTTGCTTTTAAAGCCGAAAGAATCGAAGCAAGATACAAAAATGTATAGGCTTAATTTATATCTAATTTATTTGCACACACATGCGACGTCAAAAAAATTCCATGTTACTTATGCTCGACTTCTGCATAATGTGCGTATATTTATACGTTTTCTAATCATATTTCACATGATTTATATGCTAAATTATTTTAAATATGATTAATTACGAGTAGCCTTTTATTTTTGGAGATTTCTACATAGCCCACTTTTTTTTAAATTTTAGTCCAATTCTTTTTTGATAAATGACACTTTTGTGAAGAGATAAGTACATCATGTAAGATTAAAACGTAAAATCTTGATATGATTCGAATAGTTGTATGTATATCGAACGGCTGCAACGTGTGATTTATTAAGCCCGATCTACATAAAAGACGCAGAACACGAGTCGCAGGTCGCAATTAAGCTTATTGCGTCAGCTAAGCCGATGCCTCCATTTTAAAAATAACGCTTCGAGATTGACTGACGCAACAAGCTTACGATCTGCCACTCGCATTCTGCGTCTTATATGTAGATCGGGCTTTAAGGATAAATTAGTTGTAACTTGTGAATTTAAACGTGAATTAGAATTGAGTAAATTTTGCAGCGTGCAAGACAGCGGCGTCAGCTATCGAGGACATTATTGCCCATGTGCTGCCTCTCGTTCTCGCCATCCATCGGCCGCCCGACACCGGTTCGTACCAATTACCGTCTAGCCGGCAGCTAATTAAGGATTGGGGCAATGAGGCCCAGCGATACAGTTTCCGTGATAATGATTATCCACGACGGTAATTGAGCGAGTGGTTATGAACGCCGCAGGGGGATCGTGCAAAGAAAGAGGGAAAGTACGAGGCGTAAACGATAAAGAAAGAAAGAAGCTAACATCATTCTGGATTGGAAGTATGTAAGACTTTCTGGCTTTTTACATTTCACATATTCTTGTAATTCTAAAGTTCTCTATCTTCGTAAAACCCGCGTATTCTTTAATCATAAAATAGCAACGTCACGATTCTTTACATTTGTAGAGATATTCTTTTGTTTTCGTAGAATTAGATTTCTGATGATTTTATTTGTACAGGAAAATTCTATAAGAGAGAGAGAAAGAGAGAGAGAGAAGATACTCCTCGCCGATGAAGACGATAAAAACGGTGGCGGCGTGGATCTTGCGAGCCGAGAAAGATGAAACTCCTTATACCAATTTGGATTGCTTCGAGTCAGGCGAGCTCGCGAGCAAGACGCATTACCGAGAGGTAAGTGTAAGCATATGTATAATACAAAGCCACGCATACGAAGAAGAAGAAGAAGTAAGGGTAGCACGCGCGGCCCGCTTCTATCGCTTCCGGGCATCAGCGTGCTCGCGAGCCGCGGCTAATTGCTCTTTAATGCAAGCGAGCGAGCGAGCGAGCGCGTTGCTTTACTTGGGTGTATGCCGAAGAAAAGCCTCGACAACGCAGTTAATGATGAAAATGCCATGTTAGCGAGAATTCTGTGTTTGTTATTACGAAGTGGCTTTTCATAGGGCAAAGTTACATACGGCTTGTGTGTGTAAAGAAATTTTAGAAAATCTCATTAAAAACAAAAACCTTGGGGAATCGGTTTAACTGAATTCATTTCGCGTGTCTCTTTTCATTTCTCGATATATTAGAAAATTAATCTTCATACGGCGAAACAATACAATCATGGCACTGACGGGTGAAAGTAAATGTAGTTTCTTGCAGTTTCCTCGTGTAATTGTATTTTCTTGAAACGCAGTTTCTTCCGAGTCACGTACTGCAGTTTTAAAGTGACATTCGTTACACGTAAAAAAGGCGATTTCTTCGCACACCTGTATACATCCGAAGCATACAGTGTTACGCTGTTTCTTCTTCGGGTAGACAGAAGCCGCGAAGAAGTCGTTATGCAGCTTGCACTCGGAAGAAAGACGGGGAGCGCTAATCATCCGACTTGCCTATTCCCATTTTTCTTCTTTTCTTTCGGGGTCGGTCCTGTTTATTCGCGAGAGGAAAGGGCGCGCTGCTGGTAAAAATAAAGGGCAGAGAGCCCCGGATTCGTCGAGGCATGACCAGCGCGTCCACCAGAAGCTCATACATATGTACGCGGCTCGAACCGGACAGTGGCGAGCAACCCTCCTCTTCCTTCCCCTTCTCTAGGACTCGCTTCCAGAGGGAGACCCCTCCGGAAAAATGAATATGCAGCCCGCGTATAGGAGGGTATTATTTTATAAAATTTACTATCTCGTGCCTGCGCATTATCCACCCTCCTGCCAACTCCACTGGCAGATTCGCCGCGAATTTTCCGCGCTAACGTGAAACCGGACTTCTATAGTGGCGAGAGATAAAACATTCTTAAAGCGGGCCAAGCATTTTCTCTATCTGAAAATATGTATATTCCAATCTGAAAAAGATTTTTCTATTATAAATTTCCCTCACTATCATTCAAAGACAATGTTGATATGTTTAAAACTCGTGCTTCATGCATATAGTTTTTATATACAAAGAATTTAGACATGATACATCTTATAGTAAAATAAATACTTCAATATATACAAAATATTAATATTATATATTTTATATCGAAATCTGTCTTAAAGTAAGATATGGATTTAAAATACGCAACGTTATAACTGTGGAAGAAATCTGTTTATAGTCTCTTTACAATCCTCGTAATAATTTATACCTTCGACGCCTTCTCACTCCACCTGTTCCACAACACTTCCTTTGGCTAGCAGGGTGGTGGGCCTCAGCCGAGGTCTAATTACAACGTCGCTCGCGAGCGTAACCGCTTGTGTTTTTCCAAGTGTGCTTCGTGCGGGGCTGCTCTGGCGCTTCTATAAAATTGTAGCCCCCTTATCGTCGTAGAGGAAACGAAACATTAAATCGGCTCCGGCCGACAGGGGCGGGCATGTTTCGGTGGGTGCGTCTGAGATTTCCTGTGTGGACTGTGGATGCTAGGAAAGGATGGCTTCCTACGTAAAGGGCGCGTCCTGGTGTGCGTCCTCACGTCGAGCGCTCGATTTATATATGAGTCAGAGAACATGAAATAATCCGCCCATCTTTACCGTATAAATATAAATGTAGATCGTATCATCTCGATCCCATCTCCATAATTTAGTTCTTTTTTTTTTGCCTTTTCTAGAAATATCAGAGCGGTGATATATTTCTATGGGAATGGGATGTAAATTCCGTGTCTCCGTATATTTATTCATTATATATTTTCTATTATAGCGAAGTCGGCACTATACGCAACATTATTCTGTTCTCCACCAACCGACCTTCGCGCAAACGCGCGTTTTTTTTACACGTTCTTCTTCTTGCATCCGTATCCTTGTGCCAATATCGTGCGATATCTAAACAACTTTATCATTAATGCAACAGTAGGAATTTGTATATAATGGTGCTACGTACATATGTAATATATGCCGGACTGCCCGCACATAACGGTGATATCATAAGATACGAACCAATAGCCGCAATTGTATGGAAATATGTATCTATGAATGAAGACACTTTCATTTATGAAACCAGATACTTATGTACCGGACACGGGCGTTGTAACATCCTGCTATTATGTGTCCTTACCTACCTATTCGTTCTCTCTTTCTCTCCTCCTGCTTTTTTCTCCCTTCGTCTTTTCGCTCTGGTCCCCGCTAGAGCGTTACCCACCTTTGGTGTCCATCGTTCACGTGAATATTACGCTATCGTATCGATGTATATAATTTCACGTGTCTCGCGCATCTTTTTTTTATTTTTCGTAATAAGCGTGATGTCGCAATCTATCGCTTTTGCGAATCGCATAATCTCTTCTTCGAAGCCAAACATTTGCGTGCCGTTATTGCCGAAGTCATTGGCGAACGATTCTTATAATTAGCGTTTGATATCGTAACTTCGAGTAGGAGCTTGGAATTTTTTTTACAAAAAAATTTATTTCGACTCTCCGACATCGTTCGCGCAAAGGACCTCGTTGCGACACGCTTGCACTGCGAGTCGACGGAAACAACGCGCAACCCTTTCGAGGAGGACGAGACGGACGGGAAGAAAAAGGCTGACGAGCAGATAGTAGAAGGGAAAGGAGAGAACGAGGCTGAATGCGCCGACTGTGACGCTTTCCGGTCAGGTGCCGCCCTGACGATCCCTCTTCTTCCAATTTCCACGTCGAGATCCGCTCGCTCATTCACTTGCTTTTGCCCTCACTGTATTTTGCTCTTCCCTCATCCTTCCCTCATCCGGACGTCATCCGCTTCCGAGAAAAACTGGCAAGGAAAAGCAGGAAACGAATTGTTTCCGAATGTAGATCAGGAGGATTTTTTGAGGAGAAAAGACAGACCGAGTAACGATACGATATTCGGTATCCTCTTTTACGAAACGAGAGATGAAGAACGTTCGTCCAACGTCGCGCGCGATAATTGGATTACAATTGCGATCCTTGATTACGTCACCGGCCTTTTATAAGGCTTCATTCGCGTTATACTGTACAAACGATTCTTTAACGATTCTTATTTCATTGGTCAGCGTGATCGTATCTGATTGTTAATATTAGAATGAAGACAGCAGTCTCGGTGATTCTTTTCTGTTTACCACATTACTCCGCGTCGTAATTATCACGCTGCCTCGGGAGGCCATTGTCACAATGGACGTCCGGAGTTTCCCTACGATTATCGTACCGAAAATCTCTTCGTGGTCGAGCTCCTCATCGACTTCCTGCCGGCGATGGACGATGATTATTTGTCGCAATGGCATGGTAGACGCGTGTGTAAAAATGATACTAGCAACTCGATCTCTTCCCATTGTCCATTATATTTGAAGTCCGTATCGAAAACTATGATAAATGACTTACGCATATACTGGTTGCAATTACCATAATTTAACTATAACTTGTAGTCATTTTTTAGAACAGCTATATATTTATAATTGTTTTAATCATGCAAATATAGTCAATTGTGCTATAATAATTAATAGTCACACACGCGCATTGCTTGAAAATCTTTAGTTTTTTCTTAACGTATTTTTCATAATTATTATTGCCACATAAATAGTAAGTGATTTCTAAAAAATAGTTATATTCACTATAATTGCGATTTACTGAATAAAAATGTTTATTTTATCTACCATTCGTATCTTGGTGTTTTAGTATATTAATATTGGAAGTTATAATTTATAGTACAATTTTTTCATGTTTGAGAGAACTTATACATATGTATATGATTATTATAACTTACATTATAGCAATAATAAAAAAAGCTCCTAATAATCATTATTTTATCATGCAATTATAATCACAAATATCAAATATTTTTCTTACTTAGTCTAGACAATACGTCATAATAAACATATTCTCTGACGCAAGAGTAATTAAAAAGATCGAAGAAATTATTAGCATTTGACAGTTAGATAATTTAGCAATTAGACAATCATTCCGCTGACACGTAAGCTGATTTCATTCGTGTTTTTGTTCTCTTATATCAAAAGTTTTTGTGCTCCTACATTGATCTTTATTATTGCCAGGGTGATAATCTTTTCCCTTCATCTAAATTCTCTTTGAACTATGCAAACTGTCTTTGTACCGCATTATAATTACGATCGGTAGATAAATATTTCATTCGAATTCTAAAGGAGTAATTTCTGCGCTCGTACTTCTACCGGCTCATCCATCGCAATCGTTATTAAATAAAACCAGCAAGTCTTCGCGTTAGCATACAAATAACTTTCGTTTCACATCATCATCGAATCGCCGTCAACGTCCGCGATACAATCAACTTTGGTATCGTTAATTAATCCCGTAATAACTTATCGCGGCGCGGTTGCAGTTTCCTGTTTATTATAGCGTCATCGTTTTTAATTCTAGAGCCTGGTCATGGACAATATATGCTACGAAATGCAAGTTTGCGCAAACTTCTTAGTCATTTTTAAATCACGGAAAAAATAGATTGGGTGGTTTAGCGAAGTTATAGCTTGTTAGGCGAATTTAACATCTATAACTAAGAATGGTTTAACAAAGGAATTATTATCTCTAAGCAATTATTAGTATGCTAATTCAGCTAATTCTTTGCTATAATGAAAATTGCTAATATAACAAGTTTTTTTATTACAGCAGCAAAACTATGTGTCATCTTAACTAGCATATTTTGTTAAAAATTTTGATTTAATTCTGTATTGGATTGATTTTCATAGAAAGTATGCTGTATTAACAAATTTGCTGTGCTATTACAATAAATATGATTACCTAATATAATCGTTAATTTTATAGCTATACAACTTTGCTACTGTGATATAGAAAACTGGCTGTATGTTGCGGTTGTTTGTAGATTTATTGAATCAGTGAAGTTTTCAGTTGTTTCAACAAATCTATTTTTCCGATTAAGGAAAAAAGGACAGAATTAAAAAATCTTTAAATTTAGTTTCTTGATCCGAAGCGTCATTTTATTACTCGACACAGATTCTTCGAAATAATCTACACCCACGTGAGGTCAATCAATTTGATTCTCTTCTCTTCACAGACACAACGTCGAGTACCGTTCTCCGGTTCGCGGCGTTATCATTATCGCGAGCGCGATAATCTGCGCCACGCGCGGTCGAGGCCTCTCTGGTCGTAGTTTCTCCGCGATTATCCTACCGAAAAATCTCTCGCGCTCTTTCTCCTCACCCCGTGCACACGCCAGCCGGGGCCGGTCGTCGTCGACTTCCTGTGCCCGCCGGTGGACAATGACCAGCACTTGCCGCAATGGCAGAGAGCGGCGGGGCAGATGTGCCCGTCGCATACAATCGCGGCCTGTACGGGGTGTACCAGGAAACGATCATCACGCGATTTCAGCATTTCGCAATTTGCGCACAGAGGCTTCGAACGCGGCGCGGCGTCTTCGGGCGCGTTATCGCCATTAATTCGCAAAGGTTCCGGGAGGAAGAGAAAAGAGATGGAAAAACAAGCGAAATTAGCTTGTTCGACGCTATACGGATTTATACACACAGTACACCTCGTATGAATCGGCGTACGCACGTACGCGTATCGACGGGGACCCGCGGCGTGTCGTGTGCGTGCGTCGGCGGAACGAAGAGGCCCCAGTGTGGCGTGGCGTCGGAGAGGACGACGAGGGAGAGGAAGAATCGGAGGAAGGGGGAAGAGGGAGAAACACCTCCGGAGAGCCTCTCTGGAAGGAGGATATGATGGCTCGTGGCGTTATGCTCCGCGAGCTGTTATGCTCCTCGGGCACCACCGGACCATAAGCGAGGCTACTTCGCTCCGGCGCAACAGCCGCCACGTTTCTCGTTATATCAACGCATCGGCGTCGGCCAAATAAAGTTTGCGCGCGCGAACCTTTTTATCGCACGTGCGCCTTTTTTCGCTGTCGAGAAACGCGCGTGAGATGAGCAGTTTCTTTTATCGGACGCGATTAGACCGCGATTCGTAAACCGAAATATCCACTTTTCCAGTTTTTCGATTTCAAGACTGTTTAATTCTTTCTAATTCGAAGAAATAGTTTCGCGTGATATTAGTATTTTAATAAGGTTTCAATCTGGCCTTCGCAGAGAGTTAAGCATGTATATTCTTGCGGCATAGGTTTATACGAATGTATCATAAGTACATGTAGCGATTGCAGACGATGCACGATGTTGCAATCGCAGGAAAAAGAATCATATGCTCTTCCTATTGTTAGGCATGCAATCACGAATATGTCGTTATCGTATACATACGTGGCGCAATATTCGCGTATACTGCGAACGTGACGTTCATCCGATTTCTTGACACCGCCTTCACCGGATGCAGACGCCAATGCATCTAGGCACGAGCCACTCGAGGCTGCGTATACGCCGTACCGAGTGATTGCCGATAAATCATATTTTTTTTCTATAATTTTATAATACACTACCGTCATGTAGTCCTGATGGATTCCCCGTATATTATGGAAAACGCGTGTGTAATAGTGAATTGATCGTTGTATTTTCCATCCCGAACATTTTTCATCTTTTAACAAATGATTCCGCTTTAACGACGAATTAATGCAAATTTATTATTTTATCGTATCTCTATAATTATTATTAAATGTTTCAGTATTTAAATTATATTAGTATTTTGCATTATATAGTTGCATTATGTAGTTTGCATTATATATAGTTTCACGCTCGCGCGTTATTAAACATACATATATACACCAAAGTAGTTCAATAAGCCAACTTTTTAATCTTTTTTATTTACTAAAGTTTGACTCATTTTTCAACATAGTCTTCCTTTTAATAAGTCACTACTGACTTATTAAACTGCTCACACACACACATATAGATATATATATATAACATATAAAATATAATATATAGATATATAATATAAAAATATATAATATATAACATAAATACATTAAATACAATATATAATATATATTGAACGATATTCTAAGTAACGTTTTATCACAATTTATGATAGAAAGCTAAAAAATGATCGTGATATGTCGGTTTTCCTCTCGCGGTTACTTTCGGGTCCGTTTTCTCGTCTTCCTCGAGAAACCACGGAGCGTGTGCGTCTTGCCGCCGTCACGCTACGCGTAATTCCCGACAGAGTCGGACGCCAATGGATCTAGGCACGAGCCACGAGTCCGCGTTGAATATGCCTCGCAGTCTCTGACCCGCAGTTCCTCTCGGGGCTACAGTCTTCCGAGGAGAAAGAAGGGGAGGAAGAATATAACGAGTGCCTCGGTGGAGGCAGTGGAGGCAACAGAAGAAGGGGCGGGGTGGCAAGCCGAAGGGGGTGGCGGCGAGGGGGGGAGGCAGGTTAGCGTTCAGCATGCGTAAGGAGCTGCGAGGCACATTATGTCTGGAGGCCCCTGCGAGGCCGGGCTGAAACGAACGAATAAGAAAGTAGTTAAAGTCTCGGGTGGCGAGGGTGGTAGGGGTGGCGGTGGTGCTACCGAAGGCAGAAGAGGACGAGGGGAAAGGAGGTGGGAGAGGAAGACAGGGGGTCCGCCTGCCACGCGCTACCTCCTCTTTCTCCTTCGCCTTCACTTCCTCCCCCTTCTTCTTCTCTCCCTTCTCCCCCTCTTGCTTATCTACCTCCCTCAACCACCTCCTTCCGCCTCCTTAACTCCTCCCTGACTCCTCTTCCATCCACTTCGGGCGATCATCTTCCGTGCCGCAATATGTAACAACGACTCGTCACACTCTGCTTGTCGGCGCACAAGATAATTGCCCTCATTATAGTTATTTAAAAAGCGCACCGCGTGCGCGAACGCGCGCCACCGCCGCCGCCTCCAACGCGATCGAGCCGCCGATATAAAGACGCTGCCGAGCGCGAATTAATCGCGAGGGATGCTACCGTAGGAAGAGAGAGAGAGAGAGAGAGAGAGAGAGAGAGAGAGACAGAAAGAGAAAAGAAATATAGGCAGTCGCACGACCGCGCGCACTTCGTCGGAGGTAGCTGTTAATTTCCGTCCCCAGGGGCAGCTTGTTCCGCTTCAGGAGACTCGCACCGGCTAACATAACGAGTTGGACCGGGAGGACACGCGAAACTTAAGAATACGGAAACTGATTTAGGATAATGCTCAATCCGTTACATTTACCATTTTTCAAGATCTCAACGAAGAGATACTGCATAAAGGAAAGACTTTGAACATTTTTACGTTCGATAACTTTCAATGAATCTGCAATTTCGCATAAAAATAAAGAAGAAAAACTATCTCCTTAAGATTTATCAAATATAAGACTCTATATATACACAAATGGTGAGCTGACAAAGCACAATCTATTTCTAATGTTAGCAGCTTGTTTCGCTTCAGGAGACTAGCACCAGCTACATAACGAGTTGGATCGGAAGGATACGTGAAACTTAAGAATACGGAAATTGATTTAGGATAACGCTAATCCGTTACATTTATCATTTTTTAAGATCTCAGCGAAGAAATACTACACAAAGGAAAGAATGTTCACATTTTTATGTTCGATAACTTTCATTGAATCTGCCATTTTGCATAAAATGAAGAAAAAGATATTTTCTTCAGATATCAAATAAAACTTTGCGTACGCAAATGGTGAGTTGGCAAAACAATCTGTTTCTAATATTAGCTTGTTCCGCTTCAGGAGACCAACTACGTAACGAGTTGGACCGGGTGGATACGTCAAACTTAAGAATACTGTATTTTGTAATGTTTTTATTTTTCTTATTTTCTCTGCTATTGTTTTATTGTATATATTTTTTTTAATTATAATTTTATGAAAACAACAATGGAGACTCAATACGTTTTTTGACTTTTATTAGCCTTGTATATCACGTTGTCGTATTAAGAATACTGATTTAGGATAATACTTAATCCTTTACATTTACTGTTTTTCAGCGAAGAGGTACTACACAAAGGAAAGAATGTTCATATTTTTACATTCGATAATTTTCATTGAATCTGCAATTTTGCATAAAATATGAAGAAGAAAAAGATATTTCCTCAGGATGAATCAAATAAGTCTCTGTGCACGCAAATAATGAGCTGGCAAAACGTCATTTATTTCTAATATTAACAGCTTGTTTCGCTTCGGAAGATTCATACTAACTACATAACTGGATCAGGAAAACACGCGAAAGTTAAGAATATGGAAATTGATTTCGGATAACGTTCAATCCGTTACATTTACTACTTTTCAAGATCTCAGCGAAGAGATAAAGCAAAGAATTTGAATATTTTTACGTTTTCCATAACTTTCAATAAATTTGCAATTTCACAGAAAATAAAAGAAGAAGGAGCTATTTCCTCTTAGATATATCAAATATATACACACAAATGGTGAGCTGGCGAAACGTTATCTATTTCTAAGTGCTATTATCGAGTGCAGTACGTTACAAGCCACGGCGACGTCATTATTTTTTAACGAAGAGCCAAAGGAGATAGGCATGCTCTTGATTTTCTGGTCTGGTTGAGATTATGATGTTGCAACATGCAGCGAATGATGCTACTTCAAACACAAAGTGCTGGAATGTGCGTTTATTAGCGGTCGTGGACTTTAATGCGGCAGCGGAGG
This sequence comes from Trachymyrmex cornetzi, assembly GCF_001594075.2. NCBI lineage: Eukaryota > Metazoa > Arthropoda > Insecta > Hymenoptera > Formicidae > Trachymyrmex > Trachymyrmex cornetzi. The sequence goes on from NW_017298058.1 coordinate 1,049,481, forward strand.
CGAATCATCGGGCGTGCTGTATTTGTACAGCGGGTACCGTTTTAAGTAACGGTAAACATCCAAGAAAACGTCGGGGTGGGCGATAATTAAGGCACCATCGTTAAGCTGACCGTTTTCTCCCGGATTGCAATTTAATCCTGAAATCAAAGACATTCAAAAGAAAAAGATAAATTTTAAATTACAAAAAATTAAAAGACGAGAAGGAGAGAAATATTACAGATCTCGCAATAATAATGATACAAAATTTATCTTTTCGCATACGTTTTAGACTTTATAGTGTTTTCTCTTGGCTGCACTAGAATGTATGTTAAAGCTGTCGAACACAAACTGATGTAAAGATGTATGTTTAATAAAAATTAAAGTATAAAAAACCAGGTTAAAGCGTAAAATTTTCAATACATTTTATTGTTGTTACATTTTATTTTTATGTTTTAACTTTTTACACTTAGAATTGTTAAATTGACTCTTAAATGCCTTTTAATCTTTAAAAATTAAGAGTCCTATATTTTTTGTCATAAAATTGTATTGTTAAGTAAAATATGGTATATATTTTATAATTCAAAATATTCGCCTTTCACTTTTATACTCAGATTAAATAAGTGTACAATGGCTTTAACATGCACTCAGTGAGCAATAGCGCAGCCAAGGGAAAACGCTATTAGATTCGACGTATTATCGTTCATATCGACGGTTACTTTCGTGTCACAATGCGAAATGTATATCCGATGATAAATGACGGTGTCGAATTAAAGCGAGAAATCTGATTATTTTTGGTAACCGATAAAAATCGATGCGTATATGCCCATACCGGTTCTGTGCTTTCTAAATACGTTTGCCGCTCATCGAACACCAGATTTATGTTTATACGCGCGTTTAATATATCAGAACGACGATGAGAGATTCATATTCATCGCGACCGCGTATGTGCGATTCTTGGCGCAACGAACGCGCCGGAAACCGACAGTCAGAAACGGTAACTTGCACATCGAGATTCTGTGTTTTTGCCAAGATTTTAATCGTCGGCTATCCTGCACGCTTAGTGCATAATTTTTGTTATTATCGCGCGCAAACTCTCTCCTGTAGTAGCGCTTAATAATAGTTGTTTTTTTATCAAATCGTGTTATTACTATAATTTTATAGGGTCAAATTAACTTAATGTGAGTCGCCACTGCTCCTACTAAATATATCTTTATTTTTAACTAAAATGATAATTAAATTTGACACTATATAATGTTAAATTGATACTGTATAGTGTCAAATATAACCATTGTTTTAGTAAAAAATAACGATATTATTGAGTAGGAGCAGTGGCGACTCACATTAAGTTAATTTGACCCTATAAAATTTAACATTGTACCGGAATATCAAATCAATCGTCCATGATATCACTGAACCTTTAAGCTCATTTTGCAATTGCATGAGCGTAGTTGTAAGTGATTGTAATTGTATAAGAATTGATCAGTTACTGTCAAATATGAGAAGAATATTCAATCGTGGTTGATCAATTCGTATATTAAAGATATATACCAAAATAACACAAGCCTTTTTTATTTAAGCCGAAATGCCGACAACTTTTCTATTGGCTATTTCGACCGCCATTTTGGACTTAATGGTCTATAATACAATAAGCACTTATTGGTATATGATTAGTAAGTCGAAAATGGAGGACCTTTGCGCTACTTTGGTATATCCAGAGCTTTAATTCTTACAACTGCAAACACTTATAACTACTCTTACGCAATTCTAAAATGGACTTTATCTAACTTAGTCAACGCAGTTATATAATATATATACTTTAATCTTGTTACACGTGATTCGAAATTGTATCAAAGTTATATTTTTAATCTCGTAAAAAGAGCGCGCGATAAAAACTCCTGCGAGTAGTCATGAACAAAAAATTATGCCGCAGGCATCTCGTATTTGTATTCAGTAGGATCGTGAGGACGCGATGTCGTCCGATAAACGTTCCGCAAGATACAAAGCGGCATTACCTGAGATATAAACGAGGAAGCCGCGTGCGCGAAATATATCTGCGCGGAGGCCATTTGTTGATGATCTGTAACCGCTTTTAATCACAGACCTCTTTAGCCAGGTCTTATCAACGTGGGAATTTTTCCATCCCCCTCATATTTTTACACGATGCATATAAATGTATATTCTTTATGCAACAATTTACGCGTCTGTGAATTTATTATTAGTATGAAATGATTTTTATTTCTTAGCAAACAGTATTCATCTAAAATTAACAAAATTAAAAAGCTGTGTATCTTACAATTAAAATTATACGTATTTTCATATCGATGTAATGAGACAGTAATGTAAATAATTTATAAGTTATGTTTCGATCTCTCCTTTTGTCATCGTGCATCATATTTGCTTGAATACGAATTTATTATTAATAATATAAAACAATTTTTATTTCTTAGTAAACAATATTTATTTAAAATTAACAAAATTGAAAAGCTGGGTTTAGAATTAAAATTGTATATATTTATATATCAATATTACATACACAATTTATTACGTTTTGATCCCTCCTTTTTTTATCGTATTTGCTCGTTCGATACGACGCAACGGCAAATCGGCCTGTTAGGTGACTTCTGTTAGTTAATATTTGTATTATCGAACTCTAGGAATTCATGCCCAGGCGGAACCCCTAAAGCGCGTGCATTTGCATATACTTAAACCGTGCGCGACCGCATACGGGCCGCATCTTGGAATCATCCGCGGGGATTCCACGTGTTGCAATGCCGTAGAGATACGAAGTTATAGGTACCGTACGACGCAACTGCGGGGCACGCAGGTGGTAGATTTTCCGATCGGTCCCCGCACGATTTGTTCGTCGCCGTCGTCGTCGTCGTCGACTTTTCACGGACGAAGGGGCCGCGGGGCCCGGTTCGTCGATTGTTCACGACGCAGCACGCGCAGCAATGAAAGCTTGACGGCACGAGTAAAAAGCCTGTGAGGTAGACATAAATAAATAGATAGTGGGTGTGGTTGGTAAGGCCGCACACATGGCGTCGTGACCCGTCGTCTCCGTTCGTGAGCTCGAGGCCAGCTCGAGTTATGCCCCGCGGAATGTTGCTCCCGCCGCGCGCAAGCAAGCAAGCGAGCAAACTCTTTCGCGGTTAAACGCAGCTCCACGTGCACTTGTCTTCTGTCCCCCTGGAATTGCATTTCTTCTCGTTTCGACTTCCCGTGTTCATTGACGTTTGTGTCGGGAAATCTATAGGAAACGTACAATTTTTATTTGACGATGAATGAAAAGCCAAAGGGGATGGATATGGCATAAAAGATTCCACGTGCGCGACGATGTATAAATAAATAAAAACGCTCGCAAACGTTACGCAATTACAAGAGATTCTCGTTCAAAGAACGAGCTCTTTCGGACGTTTACGAACCGTAACGGGGTCAGATTGGGGTTCCGTATAGCGTGCGACGATCGAGGGTTGATCCGGAAATTCAGGAGTCTACAAGCGTGTTCGTCGTGTAACGCCGTTCATGACTTAGCACGGTGCTTGGCTTTGGCGGTTGAGGCTGCCGATATACAATGCCGCATTGTTTCGTCGTTGCAGCTATCTCAGTCGGTAGCACGCAGGATGATGTCGCGAGCCAATGTTTATTATCTTCCTTCGCGTAACAAAACAAAATGTTCTGGCGTTATATTATCCGTGCTTCTTGTAAGTTCGTGCTCGAATCAATCTCCTATATCAAATCTAGCACTCTGTTGTATTTTTAGACGACGCGGCGCACGAAACAACGTGAGCGAACTTCGAGTTTGTGTAACTCGTAGGCAATAGATATTTTACAACAGATAAACGGATATAAAATATCTGTTTATCTGTTCTAAAATATCTATACGATCTCACTGCGTTGCTAGTAGAGATAATGCACTCTAGAAAATATCGGTGTGGATTTAACTCCATGCGATATCTAATTATTACCATGTTGGTGTTAATGTTAACACCAACATGATGTGGATTTAAAGCCCTTGATGTTTATATTAACACTATTATGATGTGAATTTAAAACCACACCATAGGTTTTTAAATTCACACGATGATGATGTTGATGTAAACGCTAAGAGTTTTAAATCCATATCATACTGATATTAACTCTTTGTCATTTGGAGTCAATTCGAAAAAATTTTGAAGATTTATATCTCTATAATTAGTATATCTTCGATTAGTATTTTAATAATTTTTTTGTACAATGATTTTTTAGAATAAATACATTTCTTTGGAACGCGGACTATTGCATTACTTTTTTCTGAAAGTACCATATTTGTAGAATATACAGCCATGAATGTTTATAAAAAAAATTAAAAATTAAAAAAGTTATGATTTTTTAGTAAAAAAATTTATACTTTACTTTAACGATTTTTAGAAAAATATGTTAAAATAAAAATCTTTATAAAGCTGCTGATATTTCTATGTTCTACATTAATGTTTAAAGTACTATGTTCAGTAATTTTTTTACTTCAAAGAACGAAAACCGTAAATACGGCAACCAATTAAACGCACTTTGAGATCATTTCGATCCCGGTGTGACCATTACGGAACTTTCAAGAGGTGTGACCACGAAAGGTTAATATCATGTTGATATTAACAATAACACCAACACACAGTGAAAATGTACACTGATATTTTACAGAGTGTGCTAGACAATCATCAAAGAATACATTGAAGGTATTACAAGAGGAGACGTCTAAAATAAAGAAAGAGCTAGAAAGGAATGATCTAAATGTCACATCGAATAAGAGAGTGTAAATACAAAGTGAAATATCGAGGCTGGCGCGATTAAACGTTTCACGCATATTTTCCTTTGCGTCCTACATGCGAATCGAAAGAGGTCATCCATCCACCTCTCGTACGAGCCAGGTTTCCACTTTCATGGATGGCCGCCGACCGGCTCGCACGCCCGCGCGTGCGTCACGATTTTATTTTCGTCGCCAGCAACGCGACTCGCGTATTTCGCGAACAATTATTACGTATACCCTTTGAATGGAAAGTTTCCTTTCTCCCGAAAGCGGCGGACGAGGACGAGGAATCACCGCGATAGATTCGCAGATAGAGTTTCGTTGTGCCAACAGTGAAAGCCGCGATCTCTGATCAGCCTTGGCACGATTAGATGCGAATCGAATTCTGTGTCTTATTGCGATGCGCGAATCTTCTCCTTTTCGCGCATCGCGACAAGGAAGAAGGGAAAAAAAAAGAAGGGATTGCGAGAGGAAGTCGCGAGAATCGCGTATCGGCGGGAGAGCGCTGCACAGAGAGAGAGAGAGAAATAGCTTTCTTATTTCCATGAAAATTGCGTTCGGCGATTTCGACGACAATGCCATTCCGGTGTTTTAAATGCAAATCTACAAAAGGAAAAACCGTAAAGGCATTATAATTTATATTACTACATGTGGCAGCGGCGCTTCCGGCGAAAGAGCATAGGCGCAGTTCCGGTCAGCCCCACGGGTTGGAGAGATCCTACATCGCCAGATTATGAGCCCACCGCCGCTTTTACAATGGATCGTCCGCCTCTGAGTCGTACGTCAGCAAGAATAATTCTGCGTTACCGCCACTCGCACTCGTCTTGCCGGCAAAATATAATACAAACGATCGCCGAAGGGCGCGCGGCCTCGCGGTATAAATTAAAAATTATTCCTTTTCTCTATTGTCTACGGAATTCATAATTTTCTCGCCTTTATAAATATATAAATCGATGCTTTTATTACCTTAATCTTAATATAATTATCATAAGTCACGTGCTTAAAAGCGAAAGGATAGACGGTGTGCACTTTGCATGATTAACTCACAATTATATTTATCGATTTTCTATGATACATTTGTGACGTTGATGACAGACAGATACGTGTATAACGAATAAATATGCCAGGTTCGAATAGATAGCGGAAGAAAATAGATTTTTTTTTAGACTACGCTAAGAATTGGCCATTTTTGATGTATTCCACGATCGCCTGGACGGTGTTCTGGAAGCGTGTAAAATTCTCTCGACCATCCTCGGAAGATTTGGATTTGTAAATAGCGTTTGTGTACGCCGAGGTCAATTCGGATACCAATTTCTGCGCCTTTTTAGCAGCTGCGTCGATCGATCCCGTGGGCGTCTTAATTTCTTCCGCGGTCCTCACGATTTCCTGCTTAATAAGTTCGACGAGCTTCGCGTCATCCTTCGCGTTCGAGTCCCCGCTCGAGATCTTCTGCAGAATGTCTCCGATGACAGCCGTGTTCTCATCTTGTGATCAAATAAGATAAAGTGGTCTGAATTAATCAAGAATTAAAATCTGGTTGCATGTAAATCTAGTAACAAGTATTTCTTAATGTAAGTTAATTTTACTCGGTTCCATTACATATCTTTCACCTGTGGATCGTGTAGGTGTTTCCCTAATTATCCTTTGGGACTGAGAAGCAGCGCTCGCCAGCAGGACGATCGCAACGACTGCAAACTTGGCCATCTTCGGAAATCGTATCGAGTAACAAACTGTCAATCGATTGTCCAGCCGCGCTCTCTCTCTTTTTATATGAATGCGCTTCCTCGTGAGTGCATCGAGTAGGGATAACATTATGTAAAATGTAATTTGCCGTTCGTCGTGTACGCGGTCGTTGACCATTATAAATGATCCTAATGAGTGTCATTAAAAAAAAAGACGCGCGCGAGAGAAAGTGGAGCGCCGCAAACGGCACGTTTCAAGAAAGTATGCTTTGTTTTGATTTCTACCCGTTGACAACCGGAAGAAATTAGCTCAAATAAGACAAGTGTAAAGCGAAACATTTCTCTTAATTACCTGCGCGATTTTCATCTGATGAAATAAATATCCGTAATTAAAAGAGCGCTGGGCACGTATTATGAAATTATTCGGAATAATTCCGATCGGAATCCATTCCGAACAATTCCGTAATATATACCCTGATTTTGTCGTGATTTTCTAAAGAAAAGAATAAAACGTCTGAATTATGTTAATAAAGATTCATATATACATTGTGTAAAAAATAAAATGTTAATTTTAACTTATAATCGTATAATGGACTTTCTGAAACATGCAAAAATGTAAAAAAATTAACACAAAAATGTTAATTTTAACATTTTTACATGTCTCAGAAAGTCCACTATACGACTATAAATTAAAATTAACATTTTATTTTTTACAGTGTGCAGGATGTCTTAAAATTTGCTACTCAAAATATTATAGTAAGACAGTTCTTGAAAAATTAAGCAAACAAGTTTAAATTTTTATTTTAAGCAGTAATTTTTGAAATAATAAGGATTTAAATATGGCCGATTACAGTCTATATTTATATAGTCACGTGCTATATTTAGATAGTCACGTGTCTATGAGTCGTGCGTGCGGTAACATCGGTGAGCGTTGATAAGTGCGCACTTCAAGCGTGTTCACTCACAGGAGACTATCTAAACATAGTCTATAATTGACATAGTTTATATTTAAATTTTATATCTTAGAAACTATAAAAAAATGGAAATTTACAAATAAGTTTTTTTACTTAATTTTTATGAAAACTTTTGTTATAGTATTTTGAGTCGCGAATGTTTAGATATTCTGTATATCAGTACATATATTTTTTATTTAATATTTTGTATCTATTACGTAACGCAAACTCTTCGAAATTATACATATGCCGTCACGATCTTACGATCGGAAGAAACGAGGAGGCTTCAACCGGAAGCGATTGAATGTTCTTTGTCGGCGAATTACGGGTCGCGAAGCGAGTTTTTCTCAACTGAGCAGCAATCGTTGTAAAAGCGCTGCTGCAATTGTTCGTTGCAGTCGCTATGTACATCGCGTTACACGCAATTCGACTCGACACGGCGACGACGCGCTCAACAGGTCGATCGTCCGCAGCTATAGTCTCCCCCTCTTCGAAAAATGCAGGGGCAATACCGATACTGGCCGACAGTAAAAGTGCGTGAACACAGGGAGGGAGTGCATCCAGCCATGATTCCTCCTCACCGATTTTTACCCCCTTCCTGCCCCTTTCCGTACGCCCCGTTCTCTCTCCTGCCCCTGACGTTACCTTGACGCGTCGCGTCAAATTAAAGGCTGCCGAGTCGCTTTCCACCTGAGGAGCGATTCAAATCTTCTGTAACGATTCGCGACAGCGGTTCAGCGTCGCGAATGCTCGTCAGGTGTTCCCGAATAAAGACGAAAAAGAGCGAGAATAAAAATCGTCTGAAAGAATCGCAACAAGTCGACGCGATGCCCAAGTGGTTGTTCGCTGTGGATGATACGGCGTTTGTTGCGCAGAACCTTGCAAGAAGCGTCCGTACCTTAATGCGGGATGAATGAAAATACGGGTGCTTGAGTAAGTTTAAATTACATTTCATTCATGCAGGAAAAGCAGATACGCGGGAGTCGCGTCCTTCCGGTTCGCGTTGCGCACGTATCGCAGGACGGTGGACTTGCACGTAATGATGGCTGGACTATAATGTGTATTATCCCGACATCCTGTGCGGCGGCGACTTCTTATGCGTTTCTCTCTTGCGTCTATGGTACCGGCCCTTGCTGCGTTACGACAGCGATTACAATCGTAGAGGCGACCTTAATTTTTGTGTGAACGCTCGCTTTTCGCAGCGTTATGGCAACACTCGTCCATTCTGTTTCTTATTACCCATATACGCATCATAAGATGCTTACTATTGCTACATAAATGACTTTCCAAGTGATTTAATTCCGATTACGAGCTAGGTATACCTAGTTGCGTAAGATCTTGCTGGAGAGAAACCTAATTTTTCATCTAAAGCAACGTATAAAGAGAGACGTCCAAACGGAGACGTAAGGGCGAAATATCGATCGCACGTACCATCGATCACGATCTTATCTGGTGCACAGACGTGGGATTCATATCGGCCAGCAATGGGATGACAAGGAAACACGACGGTCCATGTATATATGGTGTATCAGTACGTTCCAGTACCGCGATCACAATGAGAGGCTTGAGACGTAGGGTGACGAAGAGGGTTCCAATTCTTCGAGGGGGAGGTGAGAAGAGAAAAACCAGAGCGGGCCGATCGACGGACAGTCTTTATTCTTACATCGGCACCGGACAACGATGGAAGCGACGTGGGCTTATTATGGGCCCATATCGCGTGGGGCACAATGATTAGTGCCGACGCGCGAAGATCCTCTTCGGATCGTTCGAGAAACACCGGCCGCATCGTCGACCAGGCCTCGCTGAATCAGGTCCCAACGTGTTGCATCTCGTGCTTGGGGGATTATGGCGAGCACGGGGCGCTGCCGAAGATCGACAGGTCTGATTACGTCCACGGTGACTTTAAGCCGTTTTAAATGCTGCCATTCAACCCAGACAGGCAGCCTCCTGACCTCGCGCTGCTCGCGTTGCTCCGATTTGGCGTTTCTCGCCGGTTCCTTTCTTACATTTTGTCTCACACAATGCACGCTCTCTCCGTAGACGCGAAGACGGCTCATACCCGGAAATCGTCACTCGCGACGAATTCGCAGCTTCGCAAAGTCATCTCGTTGTAGAAATTAAAAGATCGATTATTTATTGTTCATAATTATGTCGATTGTATCAGGTTTTTCTTTTTTTTAACGGTTGCCTTCTTTTTAAGTTTAGGCGATATCTTAGACACTTGAGACTAGAGTCAAATAGATCTCTGGTGAAAGATCGTCCAACTTAGAGAACGGGAAACCGAGATTCGGCACGGCCTGTGGGGGTTCCGCTTGATCAGACCGTGCGATTCTCACATGCAATCTCGGGGATCCGTGAAAAACAATTCCATGAAATTAATAAATCTATTCTCGGGAGGACCTCCTACGACGCGGGTGACTTTTTAGGGCATCAGATGATCCCGCGATACGTGGGTGATCCAATTAGGCGCGGCTGTCCTAAAAAAAAAAGACAGAAAAAAATCGTCGCGGTCACGAACGTTATCCATTTACGCGCAACAAGATAAATTAGCACGCTTTTTCGCATTAAATGAATTTCGCGACGGAACAAGATCCGGCTTTGGCAGCAGCAACGCGACTGACAAAAATAGTAAACAAACTTAGGAACAGCAGGGCGCAAGCGAGGACGAGGTTAAGAAGACCGCGTCTTCACCGAGACGGTGTGGCTTTACCACCCGTCGATCGATCTGTCGCCTGATTTCTCTTCGCAGCATCGAGTCACGGTGCTTTTTTGTCAGTGTGCCGCGCGGCACACTGTGAACAAGCGGCAGTTTCCCAGATGTAGAAATCCTCGTCTTCCATTTCGTCGAGGGACTACAATGGCATGTCTAGTAAAAAAATCACGACGCTTCGAAAAGGCAAAACATTTCGCGCTTGTTCACGCCGACAGCGATTCCGCGCAATAATCGCCGCGTAACGACGTGCTTTCCATCGATTGACATTAACTTTTTCTACATCGCACTACGGCAGATAGAGTGGATACGGCGATCTGCATTTTCTTCCGATATTCGCGTAATTAGGATGTTTTACTATTATTCGCAGTTTTGCGAACTTTCACCGCGATCTCGACGTAGCATCAACAGCTTCTGTGTTGAAGCCAGACACACTCAGTGTCTAATACCTTGTAATGTACATATCGCATGTAATCATTTTACGCACGAGGCATTCTATATTAAAATTACTATGTTCGCGTGCACCTTTATCGTACAGGATCTTCTTTCGATGAAATAACCGCATATAGATTCAAAGTACTCGATACAAAGCAGGTAATCATTAAAATATCGCACATGACGTTCGGAGATGCAATCAGGGTGATCCGATGAAGTATGCACAAAGGTGCTCTCCAAAGAAATCTCAATGTGCCATTCAAAAAATCGACATTTCGCTCAGGGGCAGGTGTCGTCGTGTCTCGGCATGTCGGGTTAAGGAAGTCGGGTTAAAGGAGTGGGTAAAAGGAGTTACGTTAAGCACTGCCTTATCGTTCCCCGGAGGCCTCGTTATCGTAGTTTAATGACGGCGGGGCGTTTCAGTCGCAATGGGTTACGGTACACGCCAGCCGGTAATTATATAAATGAATTAATAATCGATATTAACTGCCGAGCTGACAAAATACTTGATGTAAATTTACGTAAAAATAGGATTTGGTAATTTTAAGCAAATATAATACATATTTTAACATCTCAAAATATGTAATTTATATACGAGAAAATAGTATTTTACTTATTTTACAGTAATAAATGCGTTTTTATTGAGTGTTACGTCAATATTACGAAATGCTATCGATTTTAATAACATTTAAGGGAACATTATTAGAAATAATGGATTATTCGCATTTTAACGAATCATAAAATAATATTAGCCTCTAAAATAGGGAAGCGAAAGAAAGAGGGAAAGGACTTGAAATTTGGAAGAGAAATTAGAAAAAATGAAGTCTGCCGATCTTCTAGATAGCAAAAGGAAAATTTGGAAAAGATAAGGTCCGCTGAATTAGCGAACTTCTAGATCAGGCCTGTCCAATTTGAGCTTCGGAGCTAAAACGCAAAGTTTCAATGACGCAAAAAATTCAATGTGAGTAAGATTTTAGGCACTGTAAAATGTTGATAAACGTCACTCAGATATCAACGCTTTACAGTCCTCGAAATCTCACCCACATTGAATTTTTTTGCGTCGATGCACTGAGAAAAATGTCCGTTCAAAAAGTAACAAACAGATATTTCGGATTGATTTTGATCGGATTTATAAGACTATCCGATCAAATTTTAGGACTATCCGATCAAATTTATCGAATTTATAGGACTATCCGATAAATTTGATCGGATAACTCAGTGTAGCTTTACGTTTTGGCTCCAGAGCTCAAATTGGACAGGCCTGTTCTAGATAATCGATTTGAATGGCATTAATGCCTAATTTTTTCACCTCTAAATAACTTTATCCCAGATTAGAATGGAGATATCTCCCGGATAAAGTTATCCGCAACTTATCTGAAAGTGATGAAATTGGGCATAAGTCTATCAAATGTGTCAGAGAACTTGTATAGGTACATATTGAAGAGTGAGCGCGATAAACATTTTATCATTCGTAAAAGGGTAGATAAAGGAAATTAAGAGGAAAAATGTTGGATATATTATTTTGTCATGGAATACTCCAATCGTTGCGCTAGGGTGAAAGATTGCTAATGAAGACTCAAACCATGAGTGGAAAAGTTAAGGTTTATATTTTTAGTATTAAGAAAAATTGCGCTAATTGTGGATAACCAGCGTCGACTCCTATTGCCTGTAATACATATTTTATGGTTTTATTAATTGTTTTGATTAAAGGAGTCTGCAAAAACTTATTAGTTTTTTGTTAATTTGTAATTTATCGAAGGAAATTAAATTAGAAGCTTGAGGAAATCAAGCAATAAAAATAAAAAATAAAAAATGGAAATAAAATATTTAATAAAAAGACATAGTTAAATATATCGGTATAAAAAAAAAATGACACGGTACGATTTATTAATTGATGTGTCGAGTGAAAAATAAGAAGTTATACTGCTTTCTGCGAGGATGCTTTCTCGTTCAGCAGGATCCCAGACGAAAAGGCGTTTCGTCAGGGATCAGTTCACTTCCTTAAAAACAACTGAAATACTTCGACTGATCCGAGGTTCAAGAAAACTGACTAATTCGAACGCGTCTTGGCAGAGCTACCAGAATTTACGTAAATGTAAAGAATCGAAAATGATGAGACGTAGAGTTCTGATTGATTACAGAATGTAACTATAACTGAGTTCCACGTTCGCGAAAGACGTAGTTATATTCGCGAAGGAGTTGTTTATATATCACTTATGGTCGGATTAGGATTATTGTTGTCGATTGTGGATTAAGTTTTAGTATTGTGAATTATAGGTTTTAGTATTTGTGTTTTTGTAGGTTCCTAAAACTAATTAATGACGCAAGACATTTTCGTCATCTACCATCTGTCGAGGGTGATAGATCCAGGCTGTGTATGTCGCTTATAGCGAAACGAGAGGAAGTATTTCTATTTAATAACTTTTAATTCCCCCTATCGTCTTCGTATCTAGAAGAGATCTCCTTATTCAATACTTAGTGCGAATAGTTAATTTAGGTAATAGTTTTCGGTACACTTCCTGTCGTGGTAATTATTCGAAAAGTAAAGAGGGATCGTCGTCTAGCTCATTATTACTTCCTGTAGCATAAATCGATGATCTACAGATGTTATTTTATAAAAACTATTTTTAGTGGTGATGATGAAAATCGTCATCAAAGAAAAGAATCGTGGAATCAAGAATGTAACAGCTTTTAAATTACAGCTTTAAATTCTGCATATAAAGTAATTTTAATGGGGTACATGTGAAATTTTACAAGTACAGCAAATATAATAACAGTTTCATGAGAAGGAAGAAGACAAAAAGAAAAATACTCGTGAGATTCTTGAAATTAATAGATAATTTAGTTTTATAACTTACGAGTTTTATTCTTGGACGTATCGCGCGACACAACATCGGTTTAATATGACGGGAAACGTAGTATTCGGTAACGAGCAAAAGGACAGTGTGGGAACGTGGGTTTATTCTGAAAACGATGTTGTACGCCGCAAAATGCGATAGTCTGCACGAGCATTGCGGCACATTGCGGTGTATATCATAGACAAAGCCTGGATTATTTTTCGCGCGGTGGCAAAGGAAGCGTGCCGGTATTGTTGCCGACCGCGAACAACAATAGTTTCGCCTCGCTCGCCTTCGTCCTCGTTCGTGTTACACTAGTTTGACTAGTCTTCTAGAAGAGTAACTTCTACCTTCACAAGCAACGAACGATGCTCGTTTCTAGATCTACTTGAAATCTCGTAACTCGCATTAAGGGAACATCATGAACGTTAAATTATATAATTATACAATATAAATGTTTCTTCGTTCGGTCACCTGATATAGTTAATGTAACGGCATTTTCTAGTCACAAACTTTCTATGTGCCAATTAAATATATAGCGATCTGTTGCCTTGCTAATATTTTTATTATTTACCTTATATATATATATATATATATATATATGTGTGTGTATGTGTGTGTGTA
>NW_017298058.1:1063536-1067476 GCF_001594075.2 Trachymyrmex cornetzi
ATTAGAACATTTTTCGGAATAAATTGGACTCGATCGACGAATCATTTGCATACCGCGATCTAAATCAAATCGATTCAAGTTACATTAAATGGCGCTGGATTATATCGCTTACTGTAGAACGCATTAATTAGCAGCTATGAAAGCTATCGAGAATAAAATACGAAATTACTAGGAAACTAGTCTTTGGATGCTCAATATACATACATACATATATATATATAAAATCAATAAAAGGTAAAACGTCCCGATGATTTTATTATTAAAAATAATAATAAAAAAACCGGGCAAGGAAGTAGGCGTTGTCGACTGTGCCCTATTTACAGAAGAGATCTTTTCTTCCTGTTTAAATTTATTTAAAAAAAAAACAATACTAGTTGTGTGATAATTCTCCAAGCAATACATCGTACGTTTCGGTTAGTCTTCTAACTATCATCAACAGTGAAAATTAAGAAGTTCGCAATACATATTTTAATTAATATTAACTAATATTATATAATTATAATATTAATTAAAGTATGTATTGTGAAATTTTTAATTTTCGCTGCTGATGATAGTTAAAAGACTAACTGAACGTACGATGTATTGCTTGGAAGATTATATAACTAATATTGTTTTCGTTTAAATAAATTCATACAATTTTTAGAAAAAATCTCTTCTGTAAATAACACACAGTCGGCAATATCTCCATTCTTGTCCTGTTTTTTATTTTATAAATATAAATTATAATATATATTATTTTATAAACATTATTTATAATACATAAATATATGTATATATATACACATACAGTTGAAGAGTACGCTCACCCCATATATATATATAAATATTTGCGCAATTTATATATATGTATGTATATATACATATCAATTTATGCCTGGGTGTCAGAAGTAATAATACAGACTCGGATAGATAAGACCAGGAGCCGCATTGAAAAGCTTCCATTTAATCCGCTGGATCGGTCCGTTTACGAGGCAATTCAGGGGCGAATTATGGGCGTGCGTACGGGGATTAATCACGGGCCCCGCGTGCGAGCACGAGCGTACACACGCACATTCATATATATGCATGTACAGCGGAGCACATTAATTTGCTGGTTAGCTACAACGAATTCGTCATTCTGCCGTTTGCCTATATTTGGATTCATTTTGTACCGAATGAAAAAATGAAAAAGTTACTGATTGTATAAGATAAGAATATTATAATAATAATTCACAATTCTATATATATTAGGAGATATTTTTATGGTTTTTAAAACGTAATAAACTTCATAGCTATCTCTGTTATGATGAAATTTTAGATATGTGAGCTATCATCATACATTATATATATTATAGATGAAATAAAGTATATTTCTGTATTATTTTACAACTTGAGACTTTTTTAATGCACTCAAGTATGCGATGCAGTAGCAAGATAGGAGGGAGACGCATATATCGCGAGTTTTGCCGCTCGCGCGTGTGTACACGCATTTATCTGCACGCGAGTCGTCGTTGTCGTGCATTGGTCGACCTAATTCTGCGATTTGTCACGCCTCTTGTTCCACACCTAGCTTTCACTGCTATATATTAAGGGGCGGACGTCGAAGATATTAACTGTGCGATTCAAAAATTACAAAAAAACATGAGATATATCGTATTCTTAAAGGGAATTTTTTGATTGATCGTGGGACTTCGTCATAATTATTATTATTTGTGATCTTAAACATAAAAAAAATTTTCTAAAGAAAATATTTATTTTTAAGTACTATTACAGAGAATATAATCGGATCTTTAATTAATTTTATATTTGATAAATATGTAATAAATGTATAAATAAGTATATTATGTCGTTTTTTATATGCTTTAAATTGATTAAAAAGAAAATTTAATTTAGTTAAAATAAAAGTTAATCCATAGTGACATTAATTGAATTAAAAGTTAATGAAAAAAAGTAATTGAAAAGTGAAAAGTTAAATTGGTTTTATTTCATGATTTCAAGTTAATTTTTTTTTTAACAAAATTAAAAACTAAGTTAAAAAGTTGTTAGAATATAAGTTAATATTCTGGGGCATCAAAAAATAATCCTTATAAAGCAGTAAAATGCATTTCTACGTATTTTTCGAGAAAATCGTGATTTTAGGTCACAACGACGGATCGTTTTCGAACTTCTTTATTCTTTGTTTAAACGTAAATGAAATATTTGAAATTACTTAACATTAGAAAAATATATCTCCGACGGACACGAATGTGTAAGCATATAATCCGAGTATAGGGGATCCGTATAACTCCAACTACCCAATCCTGATGTTAACTTTTAAAAAATCAAATTAAAAGTTAACAGTTACGATAAAATATAACTATATAAATTTAAAAAGTTAAGAGTCTAAAATGTAACTAAATAAAATTAAAATTAATTAACTTTTTAACTTTTTAACTTAACTTTTATCTTTTTAACTTAGCATTACCCGACCTTGCTTATATATTATGTACATATATTATACTTATAATTATATTATACATATATATTTACACTTATACATATATGTTAAAATATCCTGAGCTACTTAGCAGAAGAAAATAAAGAAAGAATGTGGCTAGCTTTAAAATTATCATCACGTCGTCTCTAGGTTACTTGTTTTTCGTCTGACGCGATAATGACACCGACATTGACTGCGTAATGTTAGGTACAATCATAATAAAGCAGTTCCATGCCGCGCGACAACCGTGCAGGCGCCGTAAAGGCGATAATTCAGCGATTTTATCAAGCACAGCTGAACATGGTCGCGTTAGATGTCTTTATAACTGATACTTATTGTTAAAATCGAGCTAGAATCGACGTGTCTATACATAAATTGCGAGGTACAAGGACACAAAGGCACTTGGTCATTATGCGATAAAGTTAAAGTTAGTACTGCTTTTTTTTCTCTCTTTTTCTCTGTTTCTCTCTCTCTCTCTCTCTCCTTTCTTTATTCCTCAAAAATAGAAAGATATGTTACGGAAATACTATTGCGAATATCGAGACCTCGCGAATGACATTTGTTGCGAATAACATTTGTAAGGATTAATACGAATACAAATGTTCGGGTACTGTCGATTACCTAACAGTGGCGATCAGGTTTCGAACTGTAAGTATAAATAGAAATATATCTGTCTGATCATAGAGATATAATAATGCTACCGAATTAATTAGTAGTTTCTCTAGACTAAAATTAGCGTATCGATATTTTTTTTAACTATATTGACACTATAAATTAGCTTTCACATTAAAATTTATTGCAATATGTACATGATCACAATAATATTTATATAAGTTTCTATTCCTTCTCTTTTTACGTTTCTTTTTAATGGTCTTAAATTTCGTATATAACTTACATAATTAATTTTCCTGTCGTATTATTCAGATATCTTTATTAATCTATTATTGGTTATAAAATCGTGTTACCTCTTATTAGATATCTATGTCACTTTTCAAAGCTTTCTGGCTATTGATAGTTCAGCTCTAATTCGTTTCTAATTGCTATATTGCTCTATATATACATATATAGTATATATATATAATTATTATATATTGTATATCTACTATTATATTTATATACTTTTTCTTGATTTATTATATTATAATGTGTTAACTGATAAGCATTTAAGTTTACAGACTAGACCAGAGTTTCTTAGGTAATACGAATTATTGAAAGCAAGAGTTGAAAGAGATTATTAATTTATTAATGTCTACAAGAGGATGTTTAAATAAAATATCTGATAATATAGATTCATATACAGAGAAATAATCTAAGTAAGAAGTTGATGTGCTTCATGATATCTTCTTAGCCTCCGCGAGAATGGTTTACAATTGTGAAATAGTTTCCATCGCTTCTTCTCTTTCTATTTCTATATGAGAACGAGTTGCTGCAACAATGTTATATTCCTCGCATTTGTTTCTTCTTGTTCCGTCGGATGTTGCAAGG
>NW_017298058.1:1067932-1173430 GCF_001594075.2 Trachymyrmex cornetzi
ATCTTTATTAATCTATTATTGGTTATAAAATCGTGTTACCTCTTATTAGATATCTATGTCACTTTTCAAAGCTTTCTGGCTATTGATAGTTCAGCTCTAATTCGTTTCTAATTGCTATATTGCTCTATATATACATATATAGTATATATATATAATTATTATATATTGTATATCTAATATTATATTTATATACTTTTTCTTGATTTATTATATTATAATGTGTTAACTGATAAGCATTTAAGTTTACAGACTAGACCAGAGTTTCTTAGGTAATACGAATTATTGAAAGCAAGAGTTGAAAGAGATTATTAATTTATTAATGTCTACAAGAGGATGTTTAAATAAAATATCTGATAATATAGATTCATATACAGAGAAATAATCTAAGTAAGAAGTTGATGTGCTTCATGATATCTTCTTAGCCTCCGCGAGAATGGTTTACAATTGTGAAATAGTTTCCATCGCTTCTTCTCTTTCTATTTCTATATGAGAACGAGTTGCTGCAACAATGTTATATTCCTCGCATTTGTTTCTTCTTGTTCCGTCGGATGTTGCAAGGATCATTGATTGTACTTTTTTTTTTTTCAAAATGACGACACTTTGTGTCTACTTTTGCACGATCGTCCACTATCGGTTGGTCGTGCTAGCTCGAGTCGATCGATCGATCGGTTGGCCTGTCGGTCGATGGTGCATACTTGCTCGCCGGAATGCACATAAGAAAGTGGCGAGCAGAAAAGAACGGGGATCTAGAGTTGATTCCGAAGACAGGAAGGAGCCTGGCTACGGATCTACGTGGTAGATGAGCTGTCCGAGTGAATGACGCGACGCTTTTGCTCGTGAATGAAAATCCTACTCTGGATTCCGTCGTTCTTTATGTTCAAGGAAGTAATTGGCAAGAAAGATTGGTTGAGAACGGAGGAGCGTGCGACTCAATCTGGCAGAATGATCTTAAATCATTCGCTTTCTTCACGCGCGTCCCTTCGATTTCCGTCCTAATGTCATTCCGATTGTGCTGTGTTTCTTTCTAGATATTAAAGGAGAAGGTGGTACCTCATTTACATTTACAATAACTTGATTAATAATCAATATTTAAATTTAAAACTTAACAATTACACTGGTCAAAGTGTTGTTCAACCGATTCTAGACTCAAAGTTACGAGGGTTACTTAAGACTTAGGACACTATTTATAAAACTGTGCGATACCGCATAATGACTCAAAAAGAAACAGGAATGGTAATGCGACCTTCCACAAAAATAGATTTAAAAGATGGTTTTGCTTGAAAAACAGTATCTGATTACAAAATTATCAAAAAATAAAATATTGTAAAATGTATGCACAGATATATATAATTTTTTCCACATATAGGCTGCTCAGTACTTAAAATCTATGACATAAATTATAGATTAATAGTAGAGCTACAATTGATTTATGAAATAATTATTTTGATCTAAAAACGCGCGCGCGTCGAAAAAGAGACCTTCAGCAATCAGCACTTATAGGAGGGGTCACATTAGCAAAATGTCATGCTATTGCTTAACTTTGCATAATTCGAAATCTTAATAAAATATTAAATAATAAACAAGGCACTTAAATATACATATATTCGTGTGATAATATTATCAAGTTTAAAAAGAATGTGAGGAAAAATATATGTAATAATATGTTAAAATTACCTTAAAAACGAAATGCTTGAAAGTAGTAATGTTTTATAATATATGCTGGCTTGTATTGACATATTAGCGTCGTGGTGTAACGGCGAGATATTGAGCAAATAATCCATAAATAATTGCTAGAATTCACCATCTAATAGCTGAGATATTAAAGGAGGGTTATTATATCTATACTGGTCATAACACCACCTTTTTCTTTATCAATTTAGAAATAGCAACAACGGAAATTAAACACGCAATCGCAAAAAAGAATACGGCAATATCGCATAAAAAAATATTTCACATGGGCATCACGTAATATAGCAACGGTATTTACAAGAACGATGCTCCTAACGTTCGCGCACGCGAACAGCAATTAAATGCAGGGAAGGATGAGGAATGTTAACGGGGATAATTTCTTGCAAAATGCTGCCGTGACGTCTGTGCGTATTTCTGGTATACTATTCGTCCATGCATATGCAAAGATACGGGAGCTGACAAATTGGATCGAGGACGCTCGTTGTATTAGCGACGACGGCGGCATCGTTGTCGCTGCAACAAGAGACAGAGACAGGAAGTCTCTAGGATGCCTGCAAACGATTATATACTAGCGTGATACTTTACTTTTATTCCATCGCGCAGACTCGTGCATCGTTACGCGAGAAACAGCCATGCGGAAATGTCGGATTACTCGCTAGATATAAAATGTTTATTCGAATCTTTATTTGCGTGTGTGATTTGCATGTGTTCACTTATATGATATACAGTTTGATAGAAATCTGATTCGCATATAATACGTAGCACAAATAATTGATTAAAATTTTCGGAATTTGAGAGTGTAAAGCGACATCAGATGTTTTCTAAATATCTCTATTTACTTTACCGTCATTTAATTAATTTAATTTAAATAATATATTATAAAACATACATCAAAATATAAAAACAGAACGAAGTTAATAGAAATGTTGATAGCTCTGATTGATAATGTTTTTATCGATTGGTTTTTCTTGATAATATTATTAACGATATTATTGAATTTAAGATCCTTTAGAATTTACGATGTGAAATATAAGCAACTTTAAAGCGGATGTTATTTATACATTTTAAATATTCTCCACTAAAGGCGATCAAAGGTGGTTTGGCAACTTGTACACTGTCAAACAGGATTAGATCCAGTTCTTATTCGATTTATTCTTTTTAGCACACTCACGATCGCAATGACAGGTTGATATAATTTCTGATAATTTACTAATAAATAACTTATTGAACGCGAACCACTCTCCATCCCGCTGGAAAGGTTCCTCATTTCACCCTGACTTTCTTTGGATGTCTTACGGTTTTAATCTCAGTTTTAATTTATCAAGAAATCATCGAGATCAAGTGTAATTAAAGTTTTTTTTCTCGTTTGTCACACAACGATTGGCATCCATACATACTCTATAATATAAATTTATAAATTCGATGCAAAACGTTTCTCTCCCTTTCTCTCTACGAGATAAAGAACTTTATACGAAATGAAACAAACTTCTGACGATAATAGCACGTTCTAAACGAAACTGTTTCTCTCTCCGGCCAGATTGCGGATTCTGTCGGCAGTCTGGTCCCGAGGGTCGCCTCTTTATAGCGTGTTTCCGGTCGCGCCGAGGCTGCACGTGACTCCGATACTCTTCAGTTCACTTCACAGCTACCTGTCCCAATTTAATCTATCCCACTCTTCTTCGTGATGCTTGCCGTCGATTATCGATACCAAGGGGAATCCACGCGACCGCAAGGCTCCCTCTTCTACACGTGTAAATAATACAGCAGCGAGCTACGCTGACTCTCATCTCCCTCTGTGATCTTACACCTCGTAGCCGGGATGTAGTAGCGGCCAGTGATATTTTTGTAATGAGTGCTCACGCCTGAAATCGCATTTCGGTCCTCCGTCGAGTCGTGATTCGATCAAACTAACCCTTTTCTTTTCCTTCTTTTATACCTAAACCTTTTTATTCATGCAACTCTGCCATTCTTCAAGATTGTTTTACCGTGCCGACGCAGCTGTTTCAAACACGCGCGAACAAAATGAGACGACTCTTTTGTAGAATTAAACAAACCAACTAATACACATATTGATATTCCGGTAAAATTTTACACAACTCTAATAACAATTTCTTCAGTTTACCTTCTGCAACAGGCTAATACGTAGTTACGTTGCGGTCGAAGATCTTAAAACGATGTGTGGCAAGCACGCGTGAAATCGAATAGGAGCTCGTATACATGCCGAGATATTGATAGATGCGCACGATGCGTGTCGGTATTCGATTTTAAGCGATAGACAAGCAGATACTGGCGATGATAATCATCTGTCGCTAAGTGGTCGGGATCGTAAAGCGTTGGTGTCAATAAAGCGCGCGCGCGCGCACCAATCGGCCTTATTGCCGCAGATGTATTTTTCTGCTAGCAGCGCTCATTCAGAAGAGAGACGCTCGTCTTATGAATGGGCCTGAAGTACCGGTTAGATGTGTCATTAGCATAGGCATGACCCGCGGCGACATCGCGCGTCCTCGTCGTTCCGTTATCCCCGCTGCCTTGCCAGCGGCGGAACGATCTCCCGATGCAAATTGCCCCGATGCAAATTGCATAATCATCCTCTAACGATTACTGCGTCGCGCGCTCGCGCTCGCTGCTCTCATTACGATTACGTGCGGACACCCGCGGCCGGCTGCCACTCTCGCGGGCTCTCGCGAACAAATCGCGCCTTCTCGCCTTTGCTTTGGGTTCCCACTTTGTCGACTTCACAGTTCCGTGATCTCTCGCTATTAGCTTTGCCGAGTTGTCGCGACATGGATAGTTCAACCCTTCAGCTTAGGAATCGGAAATCCATTGGTCAGACAAGAAAAACCCTTTAGCTGTAATATAACGGATATAACCGAAGATAACGGAGTGCTCAATAAAATATAATCCTGCAACTCTTTCTCTCTCTCTCTCTCTCTCTCTCTCTCTCTCTCTCTCTCTCTCTCTCTCTATATTTTTAAACGTAAATTTTATCATAATGTAGATCATCAATTTTTGGTTGCTAATTATTCTTACATCTTTAAGATAATGTAATAGGGATGTTTATTTCTTGCTAGATAATGTTCAATTATGCATCCATATGCATACACTAACACACACATACATACGCGTGAGCGCGAGTGTTTTTATAGATATTAAAATTTATATTGGTTTATTTTTTTATTTCACAATTAAATTTTGTATACTTCTTAAATTTGCAATATTTTTGTAACTTGTCGTGTGCTTGAGAGAACCTGTGCTAAAGCGTAAAATAAATGTTGATTCTCTCTCTTTCTTTCTCTCTCTCTCTCTCTCTCTCTCTGTCTGTCTATCTCTTTGTCTCTCTCCATATTTAAATAAAATATTCACAAAAATCTTTTTGTAGAAGAATATACGTAAAATTGGAATAATAATACAACTGAGAGATTTTATTTCGAAGGCTACTCACTGTTTGAAAAGTTTCTGTGGCTGAGAACTCTTGTCACTATAGACTCTCAGTAAACACAAAAAAAGAATACACGCCAACGAGCGATGCGGGGGACAACATACAAAAGCCGGTGGCTTAGCAGGTGTTTCGAAAGTGTAATCGGCCGCGGAATCGATTCCCCGTTTATACTTTCCTAATCGAACTTGGCAAAAAAGCGCCACGGTAAATTGTAGGCGGCAATTAGGACGGCGATCAAAGGGGAAGCACTCTCGGCCACTGTGGTTTATATCTGAAACGATCGAATCAAATTTGTGTCGTGCTCCATGAAGAAAAAAAGTATTGACTCTGATCGCGTCGAATTGTCGTTTATTTGTAAACTGCGAAACTAGTTGCAAAATTATATACGTGTACAGATGATAAAAAAAAAACAGGACAAAATAATTATTAATTAACATTCAGTTTTATGATTGACACTATCGCATGTAATTGATACATTTCAAATTTAATTTATCGTACTACATTTATATATTTAAAAGTAAAACAAAAACTGACGCGCAAATGAATGTTGACACTCTGAATGTAGAAAGTGTCATGTGACTCGCTAACGATGAAAGTAATATCGTGATACGATGATCGATCTGCTCGCATCGAAATCCGTGCAAGCGCGTTCCGCTTGACAGGACAAAATCACGGGGCGCCAGGTTGCTGACGTTTACGTAGAAGTATAACACCGGTCGAGAGAGTTTCTCCGTCATGGTCCGGCAATCGCAACCCCTAGTGCTTCACATTTTCTGCTTACGAAACTGTAACTGCGGCGCTGCTCCCGAAGCGAAGCGCGACGTAGGACAGGTGTGACCAGGTGCCACGCTTTCAGGTGTTTCGTGTCGAAAGGAATGGGCTTTGCAAAAGATGAGGCTATCGATTCTTTTATTTACGTATCATCTTCACATTTTGTGGTTAATTATCGGTGGGCCGAACTCAACTTGATTCCAAGGATCGGTGACACGGTCGCATCCTTAATCAAACATGTATCCTTGATCTTGTATTGATGCGCGTTATCTACGACATGTTTGACGCTCGGCATATTCTGGAATCAAACCGGTTTTAGAATATTTCTTTGAGCATTTAGAATAAAATAAAAATTCTTGCTAAAGTGGATAAGAGGACACTTTATTATAACGGACTAGATCTTTATAATCCCGCTATAAAAAGCTTTATGGCATTTTGTTACGCACATATGTTGGACGATTTCATAAATACTTTCAACATATTTAATAAAATTATATCAGGATGTATCAACAATTTACAAATTTATTCACACTTGAGCTGAATTTAAATAATTTCAGTTCGAACTCGTAGGATACGTTTTAATACAATTGATTTTATTTATACTGTTAATCCGTGTTATACTGTGGTTGTATTAACCGCTTTAGTGTGAGATACAAATTATCCATCACAAGATGCTGACTGAGATATTTTCACATATTTTGCGAAATTATTTATCGACGTTTGATACCGGGAGATTAGCGTCGCACGCCGTGCGAAACTTATTTACGATGCTCCGACTATTATTAATAAGAGTCATGGCACCGTTACTCAGCTCGATTTCGCTCGATCGACTTTATGTAATCGTTCTCTCTCTTTCTCAACAGAGAGAGAGGGGGGGGGAGGGAGAGAGAGAGAGAGATGAAAAGAAGACACAGATCGTTTCAACTGTCAATTTCTCGGTAGAACGATAATGATCGGTTTTGCACTGTTGTTTATTAGTTTGTCGCGGTCATTGTCCGTTATTGGGCATTGCGATCTCTCTCGCTATGACGTGAATCTTCGCCGTCGTGGGAGAGTCGTTCGATCTGGATCGCCACGAAAGGGATCGCCGCGGGTAAGAGAATCGCGCTTCGCAGCCATCGTCGACCTGGTGGATGAGCATGCTGTGTCACGGTCACTTGACCAGGAAAACGTTTAACGCTCGGCGAAATCAATGAAAACATCCTTGATAATACTTTGAAGTGATTGAGACGTTCTAATAGATCATTCGACTTGATGGAAGAGAGAGACGTGGTGAGAGTCTATAAAGCCACCGCCTTAAACCTCGATATTCTGTATTTACGGATAATAGTCGCTTGGACTTGTCAAATTCTCGTTAAACTTGGCGGGAAAGTTTTGCGTAAAATTCCACCGCAAGAAAGTTTGAAATATACGATGTACGCTGATGTGGAGTCTCACGCTTACGTTTCGCAGTTGCATAAAACTGAACGTGTGCTAGGCGAGCGCTACATATGTAATACGATTATGATGCGATGCCCGGCATCGCGTAATAACTCGTGCGTTGTGCGGCGATGTTGAAGTGACGTCGAAATGGCTTAGAAAAGAACGGCAATGCTCAGTACTGCTCATTGAATCTCGCATATATCACAGACCGCTCGACTCGCTTCCGCCTGAAACGAAAGTAGGATGATGGCGGTCTATTATTTATACATAAATGGAAGTCCGCCCGCGCTCTCTTCGCGTCCGCGCTATTTTCACTTCGTTACGGGAGTGAAATTTTTTTTGCACACACGACGCGCGTGCGGAATCGCCGGTAAAGAATCACGATGCAGACTCGATAAATTCTGCGCGTACATGTACTTATAAACGCGAGTGTACAAATGCATGCGTTGACCGAACATAATTTTGCATAGAAACTCACAGATCTTTTTAAAAAGTGCACGAAAGCATATGCGATTTCAAAATGAGTTTGCGTATTTTTCGTCATCATAATGGCATTCGTGAATAAATTTCGGCATAGCGGTTCGTCGAAAATTGCTTCTGAAGAATTGTAAAAATAGAATGTTAAATTATACTAGTTAAAAAAAAATTCTTTTTTAAAAAAATTATTTTGAAGTAGACAAGATATATATCTTATAGATTTTTAGATGCTGAAAACACAATGCCGCAAGTTAAATTTTTAGATTTTTGAAATAATTGAGGTTTAATGTGTCAAAAATGATTTTTTGCAATATTTGATATTTTTTCAAAAAAGGATAATATTATCTTGAAATTATGATCGGAAGTCATGAATGTATTGTTTATCCTGTATATAATACGTTTTCTTTATTTCAATGTCTTACTATTTAGCCGTATTATAAAAAAACTTAAATAGAAATATAGCAAACTTTTCGTCTGGCTAAAAAAGATATTAAAATTAAAAAAAAAATACATTTATATAATACATTCACAACTTCTAATTGGAATTTCAAGATAACATTAATTTTTTTTACAAAAATATTGTAATCTATCTATTTTTTTACAATAAACTTTAGTTATCTTGGAAATATGACGTGCTGCAATTTTTCATTTTCGACATCGCGCGTTTATAACATACAAAAATAAGAAACATCTAGTCCAGTTCAAAGTAATTTTTTGTAAATTATAATATTATTTTCAAGTAGATTTGATATTATTCGCGTTTTATTAATACATAATTTTATCTGAAAAATGGATTTATTCACATATATACATATACAGAATACTGGAGATTATTTACGTTTGTTATTATATTGTAAATATTGTCAAAGTATATTTTATCAAAGTGGCAACCAGTTAATTTAGTTCCATCCTAAATTAATTGTTATTCTAGTATATTACATCGAGACATTGCAATGTAGCGATCTGGATAAGCATTATGCAAATTTGACTTTTCTCAGATCGCGACGGAATATTCCTAGTGACGACGTTATCGCATGAATTATCTCGTTGCCTGCAGAATCGATATTTTAAAGACAGTATGTGGAAAATTTCCTGAAAAGTCGTGTTCTGTTATCTGCTATCGTACGTTATATGATATACATTGATCGCCCCATCTAATCACTTGCATCGTTTATAACCGACTAACGGCAATCTGCCGATCATTGGCTGTATAATACACACCTGTCACGTGTAAACGATGATCGACGAATCAAATTCTTAGCTTCGGTCACATTGCATGTCATCTCGTTTGCTCAAAATTTACATATCTTTTTATCATGTATTTTATGAAGGATCGAATAACTGTTATCTATCTGCGATCCGCTAGTCTTATCACTTTGATTGCAGCGAACAAATCACTGCTTGAAAGCAGGTGATTTTTAATGTTTCCTACCTGTTTACATTATTGTCCCTATTATGTCATAAACTCGACGTGATGAGATCGTAAAACGCGACATTTAACTAATTGAAGGGTTTCTTATCAGTTTTTACTATAGTTTTGATTTTAACGTTACGTGCTTTGCTTCGCGACACGAAAGGCACATTTATTATTAATACGAGTATACTATACTTCTCCCTTCTTCTTTTAGTACATTCTGAATATATTCTTTTTATTCAATCTTGAATCTACTCCTTCGACAATTACATGTCGTCCACCTCCATCTCTTCATCATGATAGACAAGTTAGGTGGGGATAAAAGGAATGGTCGCCTTTCGGGCAGGGCGTCCGCTTGTAGTGTTTAAGAACCGAACGAGGGCGGGCAACCGACGAGGACCTCTCGAAAAGAAGGGCAGGGGAATACATAAAAGGACAAAACGGAAACAAGAGGATGGGACATGTCGAACGACGAAGGACTGCTAAATGAGACCTACAGGATGGAGAGGAAAGAGAACCGGCGTATACCGGGAGCTAAACAATGACGAGCGCATCATGTCGTAGCAGGAACGATACACAATTGGGAGGAACGACATGGAAAGAGACAGAAGAGTTGACGAGAGAGTGCCGAGAGAGGTCCGGAGGTGAGCTGAAACGAAAGAGAAGCCGGTACGTTTCCTCGGCAGGGAGCCCGGCCAATCGGAGCACGGTGGGCGCCGCGGGTAGGAGGAGACAGTTCCGCGCCGACAGGCGATGTAATCACCCGCGGCCGTGTCCGCTGCTGCTCTCTGGCCCCTCCGGGGGCCTCTTCTCTCTCCCTCCGTACTGTACCGCGCTGCGCCGCGCCGCGGCGAAGCCGCTCCTCGCCTCTTTCTCCGCGCCCATCGACATAGCCGCCGGGCCCACTCTTGACTCTACTTCTGCTGGCGGCGGCAACGGGGCAAAGAGTCCCGGCGGTCGGTCACCGGCCGGATCCGTCGGGTCGCGAACTCCGTGACCGCGGCGAGAGAAATGCCTATCGGTCGCCTTCGGACCACTCTCAGCCACGCGACAAACAAGCTTGTTGAGGCTGCTTCAGCTTCAGCTTCAGCTTCTACTTCTACGTTCATCGCGCCTCCGCCGGGTTGCTTTGCGACCTGTGACGCGTGCCTCCATAAAGTAAGGACGGGAGCACAGAATCTTGTATAACATAATGCATAATGCATAAGAAACTGAACCAATCAAAGTCCTTCATTTCTTTCCTTTCCATGAGATAAGAGACTCCGATTGGTTGATTATTTTATGCTTTATGCATTATGCGTTATGTAAAGCTCTCTGCAAAGCTGTCTTAACACCTGTTCCGATACTGATAGGATATTTGCACTGACTGTGGTCTGCCCGATCTCGTGGAGAGTTAAAGATTTTATCCATGTATCATATTTCAATTGATTATGGAGATGACACAGATGACAGTGTTTATACAATCTCCCTGCAGTCTAATCTCAGCGATATTATTGAAAATGTAAAAAATTAACAATGATAGCTTAAATAAATTTATCCATAGATACGATCACGCAGATATTTTAAATTCATGGACGTGGTGGATAATACATATCTCAATATAAAATCACATCTAGGATGATACCAGTAAAATAGTCGAGGATACGCGCGTTTGGCAAGGAAGTGAACTGTAGACAATCTCTGACAACGATACGCCATGCCGTTCATGTAAAAAAGCGAATACATCGCTCGAAGGTGATTTCATGAAGACGTAAAACATAAGATGTGCGTTTTATGTCGCATCGTATGCCGTTCCTAGCACTCGCTGGAGTCCACTGTAAATGCAGCCCCAGGCAAGACGATCTCTTTCTTGAATGTTTGGGTGAAGCATTAAATTGAGAGACCGGTTGAGTATCCACTAAGAGCTTAACAACGTCTTTATCCAACGATATTTTATGCAAGTTGGTAGCCCATACTACTCACTTGATGATGCTTGAGAGGATGCGTTGATAAATATTGTGACGGTGGAGTAAAGTATCGTAAAGTTATGAGTATCGTTTATTTCCTTCGTTTCTCCTGAACACCACGAAAGTGGAGTTAGAACTTTATCTTTTTAACGCTTGACTTGATATTTACGTGCCATAATTATTAATATTATTGGAAAATAATGAAATAAAAAATTACACATATGGTATGTATATTGGAAGATAATAAAATAAAAAATTATACGTATACAATATGTGAGATTTTTGCTTTATTATTTTCTAACAAGGTATTATCCAACAACAATATATTATTCAATAAGATAATGTGAGGATTTAAAATACTTGGGTGACTTCAGCTTCATTGACCTCCTACGTTTCGAGGCGTTTCAAATTGGAAATCGAATAAGGTAGCAGCGGAGCCGATGATCAATATACATATAATACACGCTTGGACGTGGTGTGTAATTTTATGTTATTTTCTCATTACATTCAGCGGCAGCATAAAAATAGGACGCGGCTGGTGACTGCGTAATCCGCTGCCGAAACGGGTTGATTAAAGTATTTTGAGACGATAAATAGCATTCTGACGGTCATCAATAGAAATTCGTGAAAATTAATATTATACGATACCGTTATGTTAGCCAGTGTATTCAAAACCATATCACAGCATAAGTAAAAATAGTAAGCTCACTCTACGTCGGCACTTTTGATCTGAATGCTGAATGATTACCATGCGAAGTTAACGAAGTTGCTTCGCTCTTATCGATTAATTTTATAAATCCAATCATAATCCTTTATTTCAATAGAAAAAATTGATGGTAAACATTGTAATCGCCTTGTTGTTGATTGTGTAATTCGATGTGCGCGAGATAATTATATTATTAGTACGATTTTTGGCAAAATGAACCTACTGTTCTTACTTATACTGTGCCCCTGTGAACGAACTTAATTTAAAACATCATCTTTTAGATTCTATAATACTAGCTCTCGTAATGAATAAAATTCTCGCTATTCACGTCGCAACATCACGTGTGCATAACATATTGGGGCTCAACATACCAATAATAATGTCTTTCTTGGTGTATTTGCGCAGTATAATAAATTTCCCGTTGAAACAAGCGTGACGAATAAAAATAAAAAAGTTACTCGCGGGGCGGTAGGAAGCGGAACAGACAGAAAAGACATTACCTACCCTTACGTCCGGCAGTCGGAAGAAAGTTGCACCTGCTGCTGGCTGGTGAATTTGCCGACCTACGATTGCATCGCCGTTCGCTCAACCGTCCAGGAATTGTTTTTCCAAGCGATATGAATCTACGCGTATATATGCTTGATCGATGAGAATCCATTTTCGAAACACCTTTGACGGGCGAAAGTGGCACATCGTTATCGGCCATCACGCCACGCTATCGCTCTATCATCCGACAGCTCCTCCTGCGTTTCTAATGTCTCGAGAAGTATCTCGATGTTATTTACACGCAACGTTCCGCCTAATAATAAGATAACACGTAATGTTATAAATGAAAATAAATCCTTTCGTCTTCCGTTTTGTATATTTCCATAGGAGATGTAACTTATATGGAAAGAACAATTTTGTTGAAGCGTCTATAAAAAATTTAGCTGGATACAGATCTGGAAATAATTTTAGTTGGATCATCAAAAATAATTGTGATGGAAACTCAAGTATGGTGAGCAATGCTGCAAAAAGTTTTTGACATTCAAGTAACCAGCTTGTAACATCCTACATAATTATTTTGGTAGTCTAATAAAATTGTTTTTAGATCAGTATGTTAGCTAAATTTTTAGACATTTCAATAAAATCGTTATTTTCGTGTATATGAACAAAGAACGTGACGTTCCTTGCCTTTTCAAAGATTCTCACTGAACTATTGAACAACGATATTGTTTATTTATTCGTCTGCGCCAATATAGCCCATGGCGAACAAAAGAGTTGGCTTTCACTCCCGCCGTCGCGTAGAACACCACGCTTCTCTATTTTCTATTTCTCAAGCCGTGCTTCGCGCATCTCTTGTGCCGCCCAATGCCGCGGGCGAGCTGTCGATCGGCATTCGAGGGGTACTCTGCCCACGTACGCTCCCTTTTTAATGCCAAAAGGAAGAAGACAGGCTCGGCGTTGCCGCCCTTATCTTTCCGTACCGCGTAATCGACAGATACGCAGAACGAATGCAATTTCTCATTAAATCGTGGGTGTACGGTCGCGGTCTTAAGGTCTTTATTTACGTTTATCTTCCGTTGCACATACCCTGAGTGCGTTATCTTGCGAGATCAAAGTATACGTTGATGTGGCGGCTAATTCGCGCCAGCGGCTTCTCACCTCGACGGAAGGTTTCGCGGTCAGGTTCAGGTACCAATTCACGCGAGCTTCTCGCTTCGGGGTTGTGCATCGTGCTATGAGATTTCGGAATTTTTCTATCTTTCGTCTGAATCAGTTATTGGCTGCAAGTAACACACTCTAATGGTCAATTCACTGGAACTTCTGTGCCATCTTTATCTTTGAAGATTTTTGAGATATTTTTAATATGCACAAGTTAATTGATTTTTAGATCATCACATACTTATTCATAATTTGCATCATTATATTAATGATATGTCTGACTGCCTTGAAAGACGTTTCCTCCACAAAATAATGGAGATTCGGTAATTTAAATATCTATCTCTCTCTCAGAACAAGGCACGTGTCAATTATTTATACATACATAATGTATTCATCCCCGAAGAAATTGATTATACGTTGATATATTAATTAAATAATTCTGGCTCGCGCATGAGGCTCATGCAGATCAACCGAAAATTTTGGTTAATTATCTAATTACCTTATCGAGAATCTCCAAGTAGCGTCCGGTCACGACCTGATGTTTGCGCCACGTCCAAGCAACACCCTTTTACATCGATATCGTGGAAGACTCGTGCAAGAAGAAGGTCGCGGCTACCGGACTTGCAGTCCAAGCGAGGACCTTGCGATCGTGACGAAAAGGGAAGAAAGGGGCCCGCCCCTACGAAGAAGGGGCCTCGACTCGTTATAAGGCGTCAGGTGCCCGGGACCGTTGACGCACGGCCGTTACCATATACCATCCCCAGAAGAACACCGCGCGATAATAATGTATACCATTAATGCGAATACCAGGCGGGGAGGCGCGCCGCGTGCGTGTCTTCGAGGAGCGGCGCGCCGCGCTCTGCCCTTAGACTCTGGGCCCTTAGACTCTGGGCCCGGGGGCCATGTGCGCACCTCCGCGAAAGGTGAAGGGCGTTTAACGGTCGGAGTGTACATTTTTCGGGATCCGTCGGGCAGAGCACCAGCTGATCACCGTTCGCTCGTTCGGCCACTCTATTTAAGGCCATGTGCTTCCCGCGCTTTTTCTTTGGCCGCCCATCGAGCTAGACGATTTCTCATTTGCTTCTTTTTGGTACCCTCCGAGTTCGTTGACTCGTATCCTTGAGCCCGTCGCGACGCATAGTCCGAGGCTGGCAAATAGAGTATCGTTTATATCGAAAACTGCGCTATCGAGAATAATATGTACGAGGAAACAAAGAATTTATCGATTTGTTTTCAGCTATTGCAGGATGTTACTCTCTAAATTATTTGCAATGGAATCTCATTCTAAAGAGAAAAAATTAAGCCAGTCTTAAAAAAAAGTGGCTCAATTTTCAATTTAAGAGCGAGATCTTATTCTGCAGAGTAAAATCTCATTCTTAAATTGAAAATTTACTCTAATGGGCTTTCTATAATAAGCTATTAGCAAAAGATCAAATGAAAACGAGTCAGTAGTGTGCCATAAGGCAACAATAAGTCACACTGAGAAAAAAATATAGTCAATTTTAATAAATATTTAGTTCAATACTGCCAACTAAACATTTACTTACAGTAAATAAATATTTGTTCAGTAAAAAAAGATTGTTAAATCAAATTAACATTTCTCATATTAAATAAATATATCTTTATATTTAATAAATATTTAGTTGATAGTATTCAACTAAATATTTATTAAAATTGACTATATTTTTTTTCAGTGCAGCAATCAATGACTGCGAGGAAATAACCAAATTCTATTTCTTATGATTTAAAATTTAGATTACGTTATGACTGACCAATCATATAGTACATTGTTATTTGTCCTAAGAACTATCATCTTTTTGCTTGTCTGAAATATTGCGACATAACGATCTAATATGATTTATTCTGGTAAATTTCCTAAGATTTATGACTTATGATTCTGATTTATCCAAATAATACGAGTGGTATAACTAACGGCTTAATGTAGAAAGCTCATAAAAATTTTAAAGAGTATGTGAACACAAATACCAATTTTAATCCTTACTTCTCCTCGTCACTTTTTGTTTCTCATCCGCTATCATGGAGTCATTCGCGTTTTACGTTTCTATCAAAGGGTTACATCCTAATGAGATAGTTTTCATCCGTAATTTTTTATTTAGTTTCAACCTTCTAGTATACGATTAAAAAACGAAATGATAACAATTGGTGAAACTACGTAATTTTAGTACACTTTACCAGCGTACGCGACGAGAAACTTTGTTTGGAAGGGGAGCAAGAGTTGAGATATATCCTTTAATTCTAGAATTCACTAATTATAAATTATTATAGAATTACTTTAACGAAACGGCAAATAAAATTCTTGTTAAATATCCACGTTTTCATTATAAATATTCCGATGCATAACAGCACGAGATACGTATCCTTCCAACGCATTCCGCTTGCGCGCCGTGGTGATCGTTTGCCGTCGGCCGGCAAATGCTGCGGGAGAAGGAAAGAAGACGAGCGCACGAGGGAAGCGAGTATCAAGATCGAGATATCATTAAGCCAGGTCGAGTCTGATCTAGTCTGGCGAATATTATGGGGTCGAACGGTGGAAGTTGATGAACTGGCCGTACGGCAAGGGTGGACGAGGGAACGTTGCACCTTACTAGCGGGCACAGGTGCCACAGCTGTTTCAGCAAGTGCAACGAACGCCCGTAGAACACGCGGGCATTAGAACTGTTGCAGACGGTGGGCGCAGCGTAGGGGTAGCGTAAGGGGTGCATAACTATTCGACTAAAGCGGACGCAGTGAGGTGTTGCGCGTTGCTTTTTATGGCGCGACCGTTGCAGTTCGCGACAACAGGTTGCGCGCACGTGTGACTTCATCTTCATTAAGAAGACCTTTTTAGAACGTCGCGAATTACATCTAATTGCACAGTGCGAAGGCACTAATTCCTTCGAGCATCGAAATAAACCGGTTACGACGCGTTTTCAAGAATAACAATTTTTTTCAATTATTCGTATATTAGGTGCTAAACTTAATTCCTGCCGTTTTTCGTCTCCAAAATTGATTTGTTTCGAAGGGAAGATGAATGAATACCTTCATCAAAGTAATTTCCCCCATTTTTTACTTTATTACTAATTAATAATACTTTGATTAAGGTATTTCCCTTCGAAACAAATCAATTTTGGGGACGAAAAACGGCAGGAATTAAGTTTAACATCTAATATTTCTATCCATCTTTTGTATAGCAATCTGTTAAATGTAGAAGAGCCACATGAATACATTAGCGTAATGCGTTAGATAAGCGAATAGTATTACCTATCAACTTCTGCTGAGATTATTGAATTCACAATTGGAGTTCTACTCGACTTCTAACAGTTCAGGGCAGTCATGTACCGAATTTAGGTTCGCTTCCGTTTCACACGCCTACGATTCGATGATAGAGAGACGGGCGTTGATTCGTATTTGACCGTCGGTATAATATGAACGCGGCTGCATGCAGCAACTTTGTCCAAAGTTCAATTTAGCTGACGGTGGCGGCGACGGTGACGGAGGGAGGGCGGGAGAAAAGTTTTGTTCTGTTCAGGAAGCGTGGTTCCGGCTCTCTCGGTTCCGCCCATAACGGTGACGGTGTGAACTTCGTGGATCCCGCCGCGCGATCGCCACGACGGACTTTTTCGGCAGGATTTGATTGGCGGTGGTGTGCGCCGTAATTAAAGGGGTGATCATTAAGCCGTCTTCCGTTCTGTCGTCACCGACGGTATGCTGACGTACGTATACATGGAATATCAGCGATGCGGATGAAATCAGAAGTTCGTTTATGGATCCTCGCGTAGATAAGAGGCGGGGAGATTCTTGCCGCTTTCTGTTATTTAACTTTAAATCTAAGTTAAATGGTATCTGGAATAGGACGTTCTTTGGTGGATCGAAACGCTTTCTCCTCAAATGGCGATTGAACCGCGACTTATTTACCGAGAGTGTCTTGGTTTTCTTTGACAGAACCTCATCGTCACTTTCGACCTAATCCACGCAGCGTAATTTAGTTATAAAGAACTAAATTCACAAAGATAGATAAACGACTACTGCTCTGTTGTTTTTGTTCGATGCCATTTAATTGTCGACAGTGAGGGATCCCCAAGATCAGGTGTAGCAACGATCATAATTATAAAAAGCAACCAAATAAATTCTAATGTGAGGCAAATCACTTCGATCTTTATCGACAAACTCCCTTCCAGTAGTATAATTGTCAATGTTTATTTCTTTCATCAATTAATATTGTTCGACGACGCGGTAAAATTCTCAAAAGAGAAAAAGGGTCCAATCATTTCTATTTATTTCCAAAAAGATGTTCGACGTGAGTCTAATTTATCGTATTTTCGAAAGATGATCGATGTTTTAATTTCACCCATCATTGACCTCGATGCTCAAACCACTCTAACGTTATAAATGTTCCGACGGCTGTTAGAAGTCGAGGAAACATGGCACATTAAGTACATCGATTCGCATTATGGATACGACTTTAAATAGCTATTTTATCCTTTCTAGCACAGTTTGCGTTGTTCTCGCCTTTTAAAATGCATTGGCAAAAAATCGGTATCTTTAATAGCATTGTTGTTAATTTGTCATAGTTGTCTAACGCAATATTGCAACAAACAATCGTGTAATATATTTCTTTTTCAACTTATTCATTTATCTATAACGACAAAGAAAGAATAAAAAAAACATGAATTCAACTTGGTCATACAGTGATGTATTTCACAATCAAATGACTTTTATTGTTGTAACAACTGTTGGTCTTGTGTTATTAAAGTACACATAAGCATAAGATACCTTTTGCGTTACCAGTTTTCTCAGCAAACAACGTAATCAATCTTGATATGATTATAAGTCCAATCACTTCAGTCTTTATCGACAAACTCCCTTTTTGACAAACTCCTTCCCAAAATCATCAGGTCGCAAAAGATGTTCTTATCATATCACGATGGGGGCGTCGTGGTACGAGTATACGATAGAAGACTGGGAAAGGGAAAAGAGAGGGGCCTCTTTTTCATCGTACCTCTCTCTTTCTCCTTCTTCTCCTTTCTCTCTCTCTTTTTCTCATTCCCTCTTCCTCTATTCCCCCGCGCTAAACGTCTCTTGCTCTCTTTCTCCCTCCCCCCCTCTCTCTCTTTGTCTCTCTTGCTCACGGCCCACTGATATCGCGAGAGGTCGCGGCATAAGGGAGAGGGAGTTACAGGTAAGCAGCGGCGTTCCGCCACGGCACACGAAGGCCCCAGGTGAGAGGGAGAGGGCCCCGCGCAAGACCGACGGAAAGAGAGAGAGAGAGAGGGGCACCTAAAGCAACGCAGCGCACAGTGGAGGGAGGTCGGCGAAGCGGAGGTGAAGCGCGACCGGCCCTCTCTACTTCAGAGGCCCAGGCTAGTCCAGTCCGGGACAGCACGCCTCCTGCTGCACGCTCCACGAGGTAGAACGACGAACGTAGACACGACGACGTTAGGACCGGTACGACGTTACGCGCGCGGGCCCAACTTCGAACGCGTAAGACCCCCGGCTACTCGCCCTCCATCACGCATCGGCGCGTCGCGTCGCGTCGTCATCCGTCGACCGCGACGAAATTTTGGACTCTTGCACGGGGAAATCTTGTAAGGCGAAGGTGTCCTGTCCTTTCGGCGTCCTCGACACTATCTCGAGACAGATTTGTTCGGAGCTCGACCGTTTTCTTTGTCACTCGTCAACAATTGGATCGCGCCTTTGCTCGGATGTTGAATTTAAATGCGTTGCTACTCTTCGGGGTGTATTCTTCAACAATTCGTGTAGCGGATGATGTTTCCTGGAATCCTCTAAATTCCAAAGTTCAAAGAAGACACTTTGTTTCAACGATGGAAAATCCAAGATAGAGATTGAAGGATTCTATCTTCAAGATACACCGACCCGATTAGAACGAGTTTATGGAAAGAAGTGACGAAAGCAAAAGTTTTTATTTGGCTGTATCACTCGTTCGATTTCGATGAGAGAAGTCTACAAGCCACGTTTGTGTGTATTTCCGATCCACGATTAATCACAACTGAACCGATTGTCGATCACCACTCCGGCGAAAATCATAGCCGATATATCGGAGACCTGTGACTTGGTCTCTTTCTCTCTCTCTCTCTCTCTCTCTCTCACCAAGACGACACATCGCCACCCCCACCCGCAAGCACCACGCGTCCAGCCACGCGATCAGCGGGATCAGCGATCCGGAAGGTTTCGCACGGCAACGGTGACCAACGAGCCGAGTATTCTTAATGGACACCTGATCCACGGTGATTGACCACGTCGCCCAGCTGCATTGAGCTACAACGTTATCAGGGTGACGATGATTCTATCGGAATCCTGAAGTTCTCTTCAACATCATTGGAAATCATTCGAGAATCATTCCGGGATTTCGGTGCATTTGGGAAACTAATTCGCAATCGCGAGTTAGCAAAGTCATTGAAAAGAGGTTTACGTCAGGTGGTGCTGTGACAATTTATACGTGTGCGGGTATGAGAGACTACTGTGAACGGTGCGACGGGCCACCCGAACGGTGAAGTGAGCCACCGCGGGGTGTTCAGTGAGCGCAATTTCGAGAGACTTCAACGCCCGGCGAGGAGATAACTGAGGGATATAATCAGACGGTGAAGACGACTACGGTCACAAGGACGACGACGACGACGAGGAGGCTATTCATATTCAGGTGAGGCTCGCCAGATAAGCCAGACTCGTCGGACTAAGTAACTTTTCCCATTGACGCTACGATAGAGGATTGTAGTTATCACCGAGGGTGATGATTTATCGCGGCTCGTGGGTCGCACAAAACTGTCGTGAGGCACAAATCGTTTAGCCAATCTGTTTTGTTGCATTTGTTACATTTCTTCAAGGACAAGATATCCCGCGCGTACTGAATATTTATGTGTTATTTAAGAGCTACTACTTTATTACGACGGAAAAGTTGCTCTTGCTTTCAGTGATAAATGAAAGACGAACGGACTGAGAAATAACGTTTCATTACATCTCTCCCGAGAATATCATTAAGTTTTATTGACGGAGCAGAGAAGTGTATATTGAACAGTAATCAAGCGTGTCGTAATTTTGAAAGCTTTAGAAAATATACAATATAATATACATTCTTTTCTTAATTGTTCTCGTTTTAGTCCCATAATAATTAACATTAATAATTCTTTTGTCATTAAATGAAATCACAATTACTACTATTATCAACAAATTAATTAGGTTTTTGCTTAGTTTTTATTTTTAGTTTTCAGTTGATGCAAACTATGATACTTCAAGCTAATTAAATTCGAAATATATAATGGATCGACTTATCACGTATCATGAAAAATCATAGGCGCATTCTCCCTTCAAAAATCGTGAATGGGATAATATTCCGTGGTCACCAGTACGTAAACCACGTATACATTCGTGGGGATCCCACCTATCGACACACGCGCAGCGGGTTACAGTCTGTGTTTACATTCGCCAATTACAGATAGACGCTCGTACGCAATAATGATAGATCTGCCGGCGTGGCTAATGACTGGCGAGTTGCCCGGTGCAAAAAGTGACGAGCATGATTTTCGAGCGGAGAGTACGATCTGCGAAGCCGACGGCTTCCATTGTGCGAAGACGTTGGCGAGAGAGCGGAAGTATGGGATGAGATTGAGAGAATTAAAATAGGTAGATATATAGGAGCGTTATAAATTATGTTTCCGGCGCCATACATTTCTTATTCTGGCAGCCGATGGATCATATGTCTAATAATTTTAAATTGAAAAAGAACGCTCTTTGGACGGTTGATAGCGAAACTGATATTTATAGGCAATTTGACAATATTTCGGAAATCTTGTTTGATAATTTTTCTGCTCTGAGTATAGTGTGATCTTCCTGGATGCATGTACATGTCAGGAAGCGAAGGTAAATGATGGGTCTTCCTGATATTCCCCGTCGGCGGCAAACTTCGCATTCCGGTCTACTTGCTTTTCTTTCTAGGATTCTATTCGCGCGCTCACGCAATGAAATACATGTACCGTATATCTACATGAGCTACGTAGATTCAATATAATCGCAAGTAAATTAGAGATCATCATCGCAATTATTCAGCGCGGTAAAACATGGATAGTATTACAACTGGCATTAAGAGCGTTACTCAAACGAAATTAGCTCTATTAATTTTAAAACGATTGGACTCCCGTTTGCCAATTCCTCTATGAACGTGTCCCTTTCCATTACGTGTTCATTGGTTGTTACGAAGGTATCGTTTTCGTCGAACTAGATTATTACATCGATAAGAAAAGGATCGCGCGCGTGTCATTTTTTACAAGAATAATCCGCTAATTAATCGATCAGCATGTATTGATTCACCAAGATTCGCTGATAAAGCGACACGCGAACCGATGCTTCAAATATTTTTACAATATTCCCCAGTTAATTCTTGTATACGTAATAAGGTGTCCTGCAATCACCATTTATGGTGTGCTGATCAAACTTTCTTTATTATATACGTACATTCGTGTCCTCGTTAATTGGCTCGACTACATAAATAATCACGCACAAAGTTCCAAAGTTTAATTCTTGCCGACAACGATATCGTTCCCCAGGGATGTCGACAACGATATCTTTACATCGAAAGGATAAGATCGGCAGCAATGCGTTCGGACTTAATGCAAACTGGCCCATCCGTCTTCCCTCGGCCTATTATTCGAAAAAATTCGTTTCTAATCGCGTACATAAGCGGCATCTGCCCCATGTTTCCACCCTTGCGTCTTTCACCTACCGCCGCTACCCTGTACATTCACCCGAAGACAACTGCCTTCTTAGGGGCAGTTGTGGCGTCAGGTGGTACTCGTTAAAGTCGACCAAAAGTCGTTGGCAGTTAAGGGAACATGGGTTGACAGTTGATAGTGGTGACGACGATCTTGTGCCGCCTTAATAGGAGACGAAATCATCATTAGAACCAATAATAGCGCATCATCTGTCAACAGTAGCGATATATTTGTATCGCGATAGCGGTCTGATGATTGCTTCGAAACAAATTAAATTATCAAGGACTTGGCAATTTTCCTGCTTCCGATTTTTCCTACTTAAATTTTATAAATGATAATTTGTCAGATTCTGTGTTCTCTAAATTTTTTGGAGGGAAATCTCACTCTAAAGAGTGAAAATTTAACCAATTTTGAAAAAGAGTGACTCAATTTTCAATCTTTAAGAATGAGATTTCAAGCTAAAAGTTTTAAAGGATAATTGAGAATTGTTAGGATTCGATCTCTATTTCGACATCACTCTCAACACATCTTTCGACAATCTTTTATCTTAGAATGTCAATATTGTAAATATGTTCGCACATTGATCATAGATAACATCCGTCAGCATGGACTTGACGGAATCCCAAGCCAATCGTACTTGAGAGAGACGATGGTTTGTCGCGGACGCCATTATCCCAGCTGGACATCCGCATAATTTCCTACCGTCATTCCACGTCTAAGCCTACAACTCATTCCACTACGAGGAAGAGAGGGCGCAGATCCACAAGTGCAAGTGGCTCGATCGAGAATTTCAATAGTTCCTCCGCGTCAGGAATGACGACGCGTTCGAGGTAGCGACA
Source organism: Trachymyrmex cornetzi (assembly GCF_001594075.2). Classification (NCBI taxonomy): domain Eukaryota; kingdom Metazoa; phylum Arthropoda; class Insecta; order Hymenoptera; family Formicidae; genus Trachymyrmex; species Trachymyrmex cornetzi. Next base: position 1,091,003 of record NW_017298058.1, read on the forward strand.
GAGTTGCAACGTAAGCGATTGTCACCATTAGTGCAAATAAAATATTGAGTAGCAACGTTAATGCAACGCAAATGGAACTATCTAATCATTTTATAATCTTCATGTCATCCTGATATCTGAGAAAAGTTATATACACGTATAATTGGATAAGTAAACTGACTAAACTGTATGAATATATCGAGGCAACTCTCAAGAGTACCAAGTATTTTTCAAAATCGCATATATCGGTGAAATTATTTTTGCAACAAGCAATTATATTCTTCATTATCTAATTATTAGCACATATATATTTATTTATCGATCTACCTCGGACACATATCACATTCAGGGCACGCGGCAGAATCGATCGGACTTTCTCAGATGGCTTTCTCGCGATACTTGTACAGATGCAACGAGATTTCTATTTTCGATGCGCGTTCTCATGCTTTTTGCCACGGAAATCTCGATCGAAAACGCGCACGTCGCGCGTTATTCCTCGATGACGCTGCGAATCCATAACACGTCACGTTCCGCTCGTCTCGTAATCCGATTGAGATAACGTTCACCTTCTCGAAGAAGTCGTGCGATTGGTAGCTAGAGTACACCTATCATCTCCACCTCGCCGTGTAATTAGGTTTCTACTTTTAGGACTATTACTTGCGCGGAGCGCGTGATGAATACTTATTCAATCATGGGATAAGACAGCTTCGACTGGCCATTCTGTCTTCTAATGTGGCACGTACAAGGCATATTGAGAATTTACGGTATTGCAAAATAAGCGGCCATTGAGGCAATCATTCGCCACGTAACATTCGCCGTCTATATAACGATCGTGCCAACATTAGCATTTTTTTTCTTTATTTATACTTTCTTACACGCGCGTAAATATAATAGTTCGGCGACTGCCGAAGAGTCTAGCTTGCTGTTATCTATCGTGCCGTTACATCTTCTATGTAGTCCGGAATGTGGTTTGGATACAACGATCCGTCTCAAAAACCCGATCGTTTTAATTCACTGCTTGTCAATCTTTAGCATCCAGATCGCGGTTTAATGTCGAGCAAGCGTCATTATGTTTCTGTTTTACTTCATGCTTAATGGGAAATCTTGTAGAATGTACCAGCCTATGTATAAAAGATGCAATACTTGTTACGTCGAGTCGATGTTAACGCTTCTATTATAGTATTATCAAATTGGTTTGTGAATGCGAAGATTAATTGACACTCCAAAGTGTACGAGCGACTTCCAAATGTATAACGCACGTTATAGATCATATGGGATAGCATATCGCCCTTATATTATTATTTTCATATCATTTCACATTCGATATTATAGACTTCGATGTAGGTAGTTTCCTCTCCTAATCAATCAGCTATAATCGTTAGAATTACTGATAATTTATGGGCAGCGGATATGACACGATATACCGATCGATATTGAATCGATCGCGTCTGCTTCCTGATAGCCATCTAATCTGCTGAAACCCGTTATAGATCCCGGACTGTCATCGAAGATGCGACGAACCCGGGGCGAGATATCGCGCGGAATGCAATCTGAATGATGATCACGAGACGGCGCGCGGTTGCCTGTCGCGGTTACTCGGCTCTTCTCCCGTATTGTTTATCAGCCAGCGAGAACGGACTGTCGGGTGGTTAATTGCAGAGCGGCCCTCGTCCTCGTCGTCGTCGTCGTCGTCGTCGCCGCAACGGTTATACAGTTAATCGGCGACGGCGGTCGCGCCGCGTGCGCTCTCGCCGCATGTGGTGCGCAGCACGAAGCCGCCGCACCACGTCTCGCAACTGCCTCGGACTGCCGTGTGCGCGCGTGGTACAGGTAGCTCTCTCGGATATCTATTTATAGGGTAGAGCCGGCCGGCGGTGCGTACGCTCGAGGCTCGAGAGTACGTACGAGAGCGCGTTTGCAAATGCAATCGTGCGTCCGTATGCGCCACACCTGGCCCCGATTACGCGTCTATTCCGCTCGCGGGCGAGCCATCGTCGCGAGAGCGAGAGCTCGCGAGAATCGTGAACGGATAACGGCCTCCACCCGCTAGTTCAGAGTAGAGATCCTTAAGTAAGAAATTGGACACTGCACTTTTCGTCCGCTATATTTTTCAGGATTAAGATTGATTTTTCAGAATGCTTGAGATAGAATGAGGTGGATCATGCATTTATTTCATTCCACTTTAAACAGATCCTGAAAAATATATGGGACTAAACGTATGGTGTCTAATCTCTTTTGAGAACAATGTAATTAAAAAGGCATATAAGGCACGAACGCCTGATATCGATGGCTTAAAATTAATATATTTGATATAGTACAATAAATAAACGTTTCTCGGTCTTGAATCAGACCTTCTTCAGTATTAATATAGTTAAACGTGATACGAATATGTTACAACATAATTTAAGTCTTAAGATTAGAGTCTTACAATTATAAGTATTTTGAGATATTACAAATATCCGTTAATACATTACTCGCAGATGTTTTTCGTCTCTTTTGAGAATTTTTAGCATCAATCAAAAGTTAGATTAACTTTAATCTCGGTTCAACTTACTCTTCATCTTTTTTTTAATTTTTAGAACTAGAAAAAGAGTTAATTGGACCAAGAATAAAATTAAACTACATTGATAGAAACGGACATAAACGTTGTCCAATCTTTTACTTGAGGATCTCTAGTCGAGATTAAATTCGCAACGCAACGTCCTGCGTGCGGTGGCCGCGGTTGGAGCTATGGATTCAGGATTGCGGACGGAATTCGTTAAATGACCAGCTTTCCCCGTTTTCACGGGCCTTTGCAATAATGACACTTAATCTTTAATCGCGCGGTATTCGTCAGGCACAGATTCGCTACCACAATATACTATTATATTTGAATCACCGTGAAGCACGTACGATTTTCTTAGTCGAGTGAGTCTCTCGATTATTGCGTTGCGGACTTTTTGTCGCTCTGTTTTATCTGTTTTTCGTCCATTGCACGAAAATGGGTGTGCAATAGTCTGGAGGTCGCGTAGGCGATTATACCCGACGACTAATCGACAAGTGTCCTTTATGTATATTTTCGAACAACTTACGCGGCTTTTTCGTTTAGATACATTTGTTAATGTCACGACGCACACATGAATCTTTATTGCGTTCTGGTTCGAGCCGTATACAATCTCTTTTTTTTTTCGCGTGAAAACTCGTTTTATTATGAAAACAGTCGGCAGCCGACCGGCCAGCCACCTGTGCGGTATGCAAATGTGTAACGACTAATTTTTAATTCACTACCGAACATAAACGGTTCGGCCAAATGACGGCATTGCCGTTAGTATCGCGTACCGGACGAATCAAATCGAACCTGCTGACACTTTCTGGATTTTTATATTAATAAAAGATAAGTTTTCGTTCTATAAATCACGTATAAGCGCTACGGACTTATAAATATATAAAAAAAAAATGAAGAAGTACTCTCTATCTAATATGATGCTTTACATCTTAAAATTAATTATAGAAAATTTATTAATTATGGAAAACTATCAAACAAAAGTTTATCATGATAAGGAAATTACTAATGGTAAACAAGTTATCTATTATTAAACATAATTAGTTAAATAGGTGATATATACGTTGAGAAAAAAATATTAAAAACTTAATCTGTGAGATATAATGTTTATTTATGAAATATATAATTTTATTCCTTGCAAATAAACCATTTATTTTATTTTTTTTTACAATTAATGGGATATATTTCACAGAAATGTACATTTTGTCATGACAGTCAACTTATTTATAACCAATAAATATCGAAGAATATGTCATATGTGTTTTATTAATTTGTTTGTGAATATTTTGACTTTTTTCAGTGTATTCAATATCACAATAATAAGTTGGTTTGAAGCAAGATATGTAGTGTTTAAAAAATAATTATATCCATATCGTAATTTTGTATTGAATATTGCAACTTTCATTACTATTTTCGAAACGATCCGCAATTATGCACGACCTTTTTTCAATGTTTATTGATCACGCGGAGGAATAGTGTACACAACAAACGTACATGTATAATCATTTATCACGCGGTAGGTAAGTCATTTAACTTTTAGCGAGACACTTCTATTCTTTTATTCTTTTTATACGGCTCTTGTTAGAAACCGTTAACAGGAGACGATTATGTCGATATCTTTGTAGCGCATGTCTGATGATTTCGTTCTTGCTTCAGATCGTGATAGGGATGCGCAGTCGGAGAATCCATTTATCACGTCATATTTTAGATGCCATTTAAGCACTTACACTTCTGTAGTTAATAACCCTAAATCAATAGGCGATTCGCTCCAACAGGTTGTTAAATATTTATAAACATAGCTGCATTGGATCAAATGCCAGTTACACTTGTTTCGAAACATAGTATTAATACGGTACATTGAGAAATTGATTTACAACAATCGGAAATGTTATCTCTCGACGAAAGATTACGAATGCTTGAGATCGTACGAAGCTTCTTCTGCTACAGACATTCCGCTCAAATTTATTTGTCCACAACTTAATTCGGGATGCACCTGTTGACGAGTAATGTCGATCATTCGAGTGGGCCTTCTTTTCTTCTTCGACATGTATAGGTACCTGTAAACCTGTTTTCGCGTATCTCCTTCTACGACTTCACATATCAGTCGAATGTAGTCATCTTTATCAATCAAAGAGTTGGCTACGAGAGAGTGTACACTTTCTTGCCGTTACGCTTGATCTGTACACGCATTTACGCTGAGCCATTAATTCCAATCAGGGTCGGACGAACGAAATAATTACTGCCATACTGCTTATTGAATTATTAAGAACGACTACGCTTTTGCACCGAACTGTGAATAATTTTAACGCGCTGACCATCGTTTTCCTCGCCTTTTGTGCCGCCAAATCATGATTTACGGCCTGTAAATCTATCAAAAGCATTCCAGAGCGGTCGTTTGGTTTGTCAATGATCTTTCGCTCCCGTTTACTAGGAGAGCAAAAGTTTACGATCTTTCGCGCAGTAACTTTGCAGTAAGAAATATTTTCTCTTAGATTCTCTTCTTTTAGATATCTATAAGTCGCTTTCGTAATGTTTAAATTCCGACGTATATAACTCTATCACACGATAAATTCTGGTCATCACTATAAAAGTGATTTATATCCGTTTCTATTAATACATTTTAATTTCAATCTTGATTGAACCAAATTCTTCATCCTTTTCTAGTTATAAGAATTAGAAAAGAATCAAGAATAAGTTGAACTGAAATTAAAGTTAATCTACATTGGTAGAAGCAGACATTAATGTATTATATTATCCTATTAATAATCATTGGAGAAATTTGTGCAAAACCGTCGTCGAAGAAATATAAAGAAATGCTCGTCTTATAGTATTTTTGTAAGAATTTAATCAGACATGCTTCATTGAATGAAAATAAATTAAAGCAGGTGTTTTCATTATGAACGATTATACAGCGACTCAATCAAGCGATTCGTATCCTACGTGTCGTATTTTTCCAATTAATTCTCCCAAAGCCGAATATATGCGTATTTATTTTTTTGCGAATCGTTCGTGAAAATTATCAGGAAAAGAAGTGGTACAACGCCGATCATTTCACCGTTCGTTACTTTCAGGAGCCGTCGAAAAAATCAGTTATCGCCATCTTCGAGAATATTTGTGCCATTCGCAAATATCTATCAACTGGTTTTTAATCGTTAAACACGTTTCGTTACGTTAAAGCACAGTGGCTAAAACCGCTACGTATTAGAGAAAAATAATGACAGATCGATCCTCATAAATCATTTGATAGAGCCGTTTTAATAGTGTAATAGCTCTGTGTTAACTTACACGATTTCGTAATAGGAAAAGAGGTACTTAACATATTATGAAAAATTGTTACGATCTTAAAGAGTAATCATCTTACATTTCATTTGAATATTTTTTAATATTTCCGCGTGTAGAAAAACTTGTCGCTTAATAAAGATAGTTAATCGATGTGTAAATGCAATCGATAGTTGATCGATGTGCAAATGCAGCGAAAATACAAAAAAAATCTTTAAATTAGTTGCAGAAATTACAAATGCGATAGGATTGCATATTGCATGAAATGATTGTATCAAAGATACAACTCTCCGATGAATTTTTTCCATAAAACTAAAAAATAAATTTGAAATTAACTTTTTCTCATTTTGCATATTACTCGATGGAACTTCGTATAATTAATGCCCTCCTTTATTCCACTCTGTGTCGACTCGCGGTACGGCAGCATGCGATGCATCATGCGGTGCAACGAGGAATGCTCGCACGTCAAATGTGATATATTCGCAGTGCTCCGATTTAAAACTATTTACGACGTTGAAGTAACGTACTCTCGGGCGCCCCTTGTTGCGCACGAAACACTTGACGATTTTTCGTGACGAGATAGTTGGTCGCTATCTCGTAGTTTATAAATGTAACGTCAATCATTCCGTGTGATTTAAAAAGTCGCCGGGATTTATTACACATAAAGACGGGTCACGAAGAATGTAAAAAAGAGTAGAAATTTCCATCGAAATTTTCTCATAAGAGATACCGCGCATTCTAGTCCGAGGGGTAACCGCTAGCTGAAATATTGTCCCATAGATTACATGATTTCATCTGAGAGATTACAAATAATTGTTTTCACTACTGATGTGAAGTAATTTGGTAAAATATACATAATTTTATTTAATATTATACAATGATTTCTCGTGGTTGCATACGTAATTATCGGATTATACATAGAGATTTTGTATAAATTTTATAATGATTTCGAGGATTCTGTCCCACGATTACATTAAGTAGTACTACCCCCTTGTTCTAGTCCTTATCAGGCACAAAACGGTGCCTCATCATATTTAAAATAATTAAAAAAATCTCTAAAAATTCACGAACATACTTTTAACTTTCTAGAACAAAACTTCATTTTGGAAATAATAAAACGTAGTATATAATTCGATTCGTTGAACTTGCGAGAAATTATGATTCAAATAGCTCCGCATTACGTCAATTAATGACTTATTGTATAATAAAATAATTAATGACGCGTAAAAACTAGTTGATGCGCGATACACAAGAAGAATCACAAAAGGATAACTTGATATACGGTTGTAAGAGTTGACAGTGCGCGTTTGTTTCCTCGAGCTCGTGTGAGTTTTGAGTTTGCGAATTCTCTTTGGACAGGCTCAAAAAAACGGCGTATAACGCCTCGACGTCGCTCGATGCATACCGAGAAAGTGTTACGGCGCCTTGTATAAGCGACCTTGGTACGACGTAGACGCACGTCGGGACGTCTCGCAAATTGCCGGAAATTTCCGTGGGAAACTATTCCGCCGTCCGTTCGGCGGCCGCGTACATTGTACGCTGCGATAGTGTTGGCGGGCGTAATAGTACGCGTAATAAGCGAGAGCTGGTGATCAATCGGTGAGTTGACGACGGCTGTGTATCCTATACACAATCCTGCACTTAAGCAGGGCTTTGCCAATCGCGTTTGCGTTTTCGATCGCGGACAACCGGATTGCGTATACCATGGAAAACGACTTTGCCTCGTAGATCTAGGATTATGTATACACGTATGTTGTAAATCTTTTTATAAAATGATTCACAAATTGGAAGGTAATGATACTTTAGGGCAATTTGAAAACATGTAATATATAATTGTTACTAAAAAGCGAAAGTTCTTTGAGAGATGGACCTCCCTACGACTATACACTCTATATAAATACTCTTGCATTCAAGTGCGTAGCGACAAAAAGGATATAATTATAGACGGTTGCGAGAAGAAATAATTGAAATTCCACGGTGTCTGTCCTCGTATAAAACTCGACCATTCGTAGCAGGTGTATAGGGGACGTCCCCGCGCATTTTTGCCACCCCCATCAAATAACCGGATATTTCCCGTGTCGGGACGTGCGTCACCATAGGAAACGAACGGCCACGTACGAATTAGCGTCGAGTAATGGTAGGGCGTGCAACAAGTGCGACATTGTGGGGTATCAGGTGCATGCATTGGAAATACGGGCATATATACGTTAAACGCGGCCGTTGGAGAAAGATCGGCCTAAGCACGTGACCGAGACTCTGCCAGATGGGCTCTAGGAGTGACACCTCGTTTCTTTTTTTTCCGTCCAACGCACGGGAAGGCATCCCGTCACGGTGCATTGCGTGCGCGAAATTGCAGGACTTTTGCGGTACCCGGAATATTTCAGGCGACGTCTCAACGAGTCCTTCTAACGATACCTATTCATTTAGCGGAGAACATTACCTGTGCCCGCAGCTATCGGAACGGGTTAAACAATTTCGCACCGTTTTTTTTTTTAAATCTCACCGCTAATCACAGCCGATTGCAGTTTAACCAGCGAGATATCCTCGCGGAAACGAAGCACGCGTTAACAAGCCACGCAATTAAGCCGGTCCGCAAATTACTCGGTGCACGCTCCAATTCGGCCGGCCGAATATGGCAAGACGAAGAGAGAACCGGAAGTATCAAGATGCAAAAATGCAAAAACGGCGAACCGACTCGGAACGGAGAGCGAACCGTTGTGTCGGCCACGTAGAACTGTTTTCTTTTCTTTCTTTCCTTTTTTTTTCTCTAAATGTTCGACAATCTTTCACGGAAAAAAATAGATCGCTTTAGCAAAGCTGTAGCTCGAGTTCAACATTTATAATTAAGAAAATTGAATGGTTCGACAAAAAAATTATGTCTGTAAGTAATTATCAGTATGATAATTCAGTTAATTCTTTGCTACAGTGAAAATTGCTAATGTAACAAGTTTTCTTCATTACTAAATTGTGCGTTATTTTAATTAACATGTTTTTTTTTTAATTTTGATTTATACATATTGGATTGATTTTTATAAAAAGTTATCTTTGCTATATTAACAGATTTACTGTGCTATTACAACAGATATGATTACTTATAATTTTGCTACTTTATATTATAACATACAAAAAACTGGTTGTCCATATATTACAGCCAGGGTTGGGTAGTGCCAAGTTAAAAAGCTAAAAGTTAAGTTAAAAAGTTGAAAAGTTAAATAATTTTAACTTAACACTTAGTTACATTTTAGACTCTTAACTTTTTAACTTTATTTAGTTACATTTTATCGATAACTATTAACTTTTTATTTAAATTTTTTGAAGTTAAGTCTCAGACTCAAGCATATACTTCATTTAGAACATACTCTATATTTTACTTAAAAGTTTTGTTTGTATATATTATTTATATTATATACTGATTTCAATCTAGCAAAAACCGTATATGTTTGTCATTTCCGTTATTTGTAAGACTCTGAAATCATAAAATAGAAAGAAATTTAATTTTTAATTTTTCAATTACTTTTTTTTATTAACTTAACTTTTAATTCAATTAATTTCATTATACATTAACTTGTATCTTAACTAAGTTAAATTTTCAAGGTTGTTAACTTTAGCTTAACTTAGTTAAAAGAAAAAATTAACTTACCCAACCCTGATTACAGCTGTAGATTTGCCGAACAGTGAAGTTTTTAGTTAGTTTGACAAACTCTTTTTCGTGTTTTTTTTTTCGTTTTCAACGACTCGGATCATCGTATATGAAAGTCATTCGAAAGGTATCGGTGCTAAGCGCAGTATCGGTGGTCATTCCTGACTACACGTTGCCAGTATCAGGTGGAGGGCATACGGTCTTCGTGAAGGCACGTGAATGAGGTCTACTCAGTCGATCGGTCGAGCCGTCGATCGGGTATCGCGAGAGCGCGGCATGCAAGGAGGCGGGTCGAGATTTATCTAGCAAATAACCTCCTGTTGCTCGCGCGCGTACCATGTGTGGCAAAAGTTTCCAGCCGTCTTAACGGCGATCCTACGCGCCGAGAATAGCCGATCGATTACTCTCGTCATCGTATCGGGGGCAGCAACGCGATTCGCGAATAGGTACGTACGATGGCAACGATCGCACACGAAGAGTACAACGTTAGCATCCTCGTGATTCGCGATTTCTAGGTACGCTGATCCGCGTCCGTTCCGCAATTCAATCATCATGCGGTTAATCCTACAGACAATATGTCATTCGTAAAATATATAAGCCAATAATAATGACGGTCCAATTATTAGATATGATATATTAGATGCCATTTGTCGAGGAAGTGACTTCTCGTTTGCCGAGAGTTACGAGCATGAACACTTCCCTATTATCAATCACACCGCGATTTATTTCACGTTCGTTACACATTACCGTTAGCGGTAGAAATAATCAGGAGATATGGCAAGGATTGGCATAACGACAGTTGAGGTGTGACGTTTGTGGGAAGAGTGGCGACGTGGTTGAAGTCGGTGAAAACGGGTCGAGAACGTGGTAATTACCATTGTCGATTGATCTCGCTTTTCTATCTAACTCTGGCGTTCCAAGGATATGCGAATATATTCGTTAATCGAGGAATGTATGTCCGAGGGGAGAACGACGACGATATGCATCACGAAAAATTCTCACGACGCGTTAAAGCGAATTAATTAAGAAGTGCACGTCGCGATAGTATACTCAATTGATAGAGCGTATACTCTTCTTGATACATGGTATACCAACCACGAGGTTCTATGGAATGACTCGTGAAAATCGCACTTGGGGGAGAAGCGTGCGTGATCTGCTTGCGGGCGAGATGTGTCGGTAAAAGAAGAAACTCGACGACGTGTGAGTTTGATGAAGAAAGAGAGTTAGTCTTTTATTATATTACGTTACATTAATTAAGTTCCTTTGTCTATATGACGCAAGCCCTCTTTCGCAGTGCATACAGAATACAGATACTGCGATTATCTCTAACGCGACGAGAAGTGGAATATTAATTTTTCCCGTAATGTTCGATGGCATCGTGTGATTTTTCTTGGCGGAAATTGCGCTGTTTACAATATTTTCATCACACGAATGATAAAGGATGTCTTCGATCGTTATCGGCTTTTTATTGTGTTACGTTACCGCACGCACATTATATATCAGCCGCGGATTTTCTCTGTTGCGCTTTTAACAAGATGCAGTTGAATGCAAGTTTAACACTTGTGGCACGCACCATTGCACCAAATGGTCGGTTGTAGCCGCGCGCCGCTTGTTTAACAATCATTATTTGCGAGCCCGTAAGTATCCACCGATATCGCGCGCAGATCAGATCGAATCTGTTTTACAGGCGGCTTTACGACTCACCCGCATTGTATTTGCGAACGACAGCCGCGATTTCGAGAGATCGATTCACATAATCCACCTCGCCCTGGCCGTCGGCTACCACCGTTAATCGTGTATTTTCCTCTTTCTGCGATCCGTAACGTCATTCTTCTTCTTGCAGCGAATATAATCTGTATTTTGAGATTTTGTATCTTGACACGCGAAGATAGATAAAAATCGAGGGAAGACGAGATGAAACTCGAGTAAAGTACACAGTAAAATATATCTTGCGTTGAAAGTGGTCCATTCACGTTCTTGTTAAAATTTTATGTCGAATTTTTTACATATTTGAAAATTAATTTAACATAATGTGATTATAATAATTTAAAAATTTTGTATTAAATTGATATTCCAAATATTGCTTATTGTTAATGCTAAAATGACATAGTTTATGAATAAATAAACAAGTAACATACAGATAATGTGTTTTGAAATGTAAATTTTTAGATAAATGAATAAAATATATATGTATTACACTCTTTAAACAAACGGCTTCTGAACAAATCAAATTTGAACAATAAAGGAGCATAAAAGCCAACGCAGGGTGACCGTGCAATAAATATATTAATTTACTTTACATATATCTTGATAAACGTTTCGATTATGTATATATATTTTATGGTTATTATTTTTATTGATTGATTGACCAACACATAATGTAAACTGTGGTTTTTATAATTTATATAGAATTTGGGAATCTCTCCTGTGAGGATCTGAGATGCTGGTGGAATTTCAAATTAAACTATAATTTCTCAACGACGTTGTATTATCATAAGATAAGGAGAAAAAAAAATCATTTTGTGACGGACGTTTATGTTATTATAAATATTTTGTAGACGATAATTTGTAAGTAGCGGTTAATATGTTTGATTTGTGATACTGAGGATGATCAGATATATGGTCGAAACGTTTATCAAGATATATGTAAAGTAAATTAATATATTTATTGCACAGTCACTCTGCGTTTATGCTCCTTTATTGTTTCAAATTTGATATATGTATTAATTTAACATACTATAAAAATTATACTGAAAAAATATGCTTCCACAGTTTGCTTACAAATTGTGTGTCGGTATTATCTTTCGTAAAAACAATTTTTTTACATAATATCTGTATTTCTAATAATATTATTTATCTTGTGTTAAATTAAACAAAAATTTTCCAACAGTGTGCAATATGAAAAAGTGAAGCTAAAAATATACACGCTGTCTCACGATACTAACAGCAAAAAAATAGACAATGATAATGACGTAAGTCTGACTTTTTATGCAAAGTTCGCGGTGCGAGATACTTCTTCCCAGTTAGTTCGCCAGCTAGTCGCATTAACTCGAATCTCTTAGCGACGCCAATTAAGAAAGGAAGTACAGAGCGTCCAGCAGTAATTCACGGATATTACCACGGCGTGAAGCTCAACCGCGCGCTCACTTGCATGCACGTTGGTGCATACGAGCTCTTTGTGTCCCTAACACGGTGTATATATCGTTCGCGAGACCTTATAAACGTCGCACTCACTTCGCGAGCGACTTTATGTTCACTGCTATCCTGCCCGCCGTTGTCTCGCCAATCGTCCTTATCCTTACCGTGCGTGATAAAACAACTCGCTGCCGAGCGACGATTCATTGTATAACACGGTGCGAATGGCATACACGGGGCATTATTCAGGAATTTCTTGCAGATAGGCGTGTAAATACGCGCGGTATCTTTCTTATGAAATCTTTCAAGTCTGCGAAATCTAATCGAGAGTAAGCCAAGATATTTTATCTCAATTTTAGCGATTTTTAGATTTTTTCCGGATCACACTTTCGAATATATTATTACATTAAATATCTGCTTGTGGATGTATTCCGTAATTAAATCGCGTAAATCAGTTTTACGTTGAAATTTAAACAGTTGAGTTATGAACAACGAAGTAAATAGTCTCGTTTCGACCGTAAAATAAAATGCAATTATAATGCACTGTTATACGTGAGACGTGTCTTATAGAGATTCCAGATCACATTTTTATCGCATACTCTTGACTAAATATATCCGTCTGTGATAATGAGCTTTAGTTATCTATCCGCAAGATCGTACAATATGAAATGTGTGATAAAACTGTTGACTAAGTTGTACCGTACTTTGCATTAAATGCGCGGCGAAAGAATGCAGGTCAATGTCGCTGCAGTACCGCAGATTTCGCTGTACGGCAATAGTCAATTGTAAAGAGACCGATATATACCCTACAATTTGTAAAACATGCAAGGTTGCCTGCTTAGCATCGCAAATCAATTAATCATTAGTGAAGGAGGGTGACGTTTATCTGCGCCCTTCACGCGTTATCGTAATTTTATTCCGTTCATCGTATCCACCGCTACGACAAATCACGCGCCTCGCGAGGAAGCTTTACGAATACGACTCTTAATTTTCTCTCAATTACGCCGCCATGGGGCGAATCCGTCCGACAGGAAAAAGAGGAATTCGACGTTCGTTGGGAGCATCCGGCCTGACGGAGGGAACTCGCGACGTAATTCGTGAGAGTGAAATGGTAAAAGGTATACGCCGGGAACGAGAGGCAGAGGCGAATTTAATGGCGGTGAATTTTGGGACCCCGAGAGAATCAAAGACTCGTTTCGTCGTTAAGCCCCGGCTAACAATGAGCGCTCGTGTCGGCCCGATAAAAACCTTGTCGACTTCCTGCGTGTGTGCGCCACCCGCCTCTCCCCAAGGTTGTTGCCTCATTACGTGTCGGACAGATACTGGCCGACTCCGCGCGCGGAGTGGAACCTGTGGAACTTATACCGCGATATCTCTCTCAACTAATCAACCCGTCAAGGTTCTTCACGAAAGCGTGTGGAACATCTAGAAGCGCTCGCACCGATCGCGTGACCTTTGAGACTGAGACAAATGGCATGGTTGCGTAAAATCTGGTGCGAGAAATGAAGTAAACAATATGAATATTGTCGTTAGCTTAACAGCATACTTTTGTAGTAGGACTTACAAACGAATTTTTTTTATAATTGATTTAATCCTTTCAGAACTTGTAATGTACATCAATTTGAATACATTATCTGTTGAAATTATTTAATTCTATCGACATCGTTTGAGTACATAATAATGTATATGTTAGAACAAGTTAAAATTAAAAAAAAACATTTCTTTAGTATGAATTACTTATTAAAATGTCTTTGAATTGAATTTAAACATTTTTTTAACTTTTCAATGATCATTAGGGTCAATTGGACTCCAAAAAAATTTTGAGAGTCTATATTTCTAATTCTCAAATTAGTATCTCTGATTAGTATAATAATATCAATCTTTTCTACAATAATTTCACATTTCTTTTCTTCTCTTTTATTTCTCAGAATAAATATGTACTTTTTTTAGAACGCGAACTAATGCACTATTTTTTTGGAAATGTAGCCATAAATACAGCCATAAATTTTTATCCCCAAAAAATTAAAAATGAAAGAATTATGATTTTTTTATTATACTAAAAAAAATCATAATTTTTTAATTTTCAATTTTTCAAATTTATACTTTATTTTTGTTTTTTTTTATATGTAATTAAAATCTTTATAAAACCGCTGTATTTCTATATTATATGATTAAAGTATGTTCATTAATTTTTTTTATTTCAAAGAATGAAAACTGTGAATACGGCAATCAGTTAAATGCACTTTGGGATCATTTTGACCCCGGTGTAACCATTACGGAACTTTACGTAACCACGAAGAGTTAACATGGTTCCATTAAAATTAAATCTGAAGGGGTTAATAAACGTCATCCAAATAGTGATACAATTACGATGCGCAAATTATGATGGATTATAACTTTCAGCCAGCAAATTTACAATATTTATTAATGATACTATCACTTCCTCTATTTACCGTTTAACGTTACACATTTTATATAGTTTTACAAAAGCAGACGCAGAATGCATAAATTGCGTTGATGATCGTTCTTTCGCTTGCATAACGTAGGAAGACGCGTTAACTGCCAGCACCGTTAACACGTAACGTCATAATATAGAAGTGATACACCGCGATTACACGGAAAAACGCCTCGATCGATGCGTGTCCAGGGTATTGTTTTGACTGAGCACTTGGGGCGTCCCGCGAGATCTCGACTATCGATCCGGCGGGACTGGGACTTCTTCCTGGTACCCGCCGAGTGGCCGTCGACCGCCTTCGGCGACGGATCTCGTGGATCCGGCACGAACGTTCACGTACGTTCACGTGTACTGCGCACGTACGTGAACCGGTGGCGTGGTCGACTCGGTATCTGCGCGACTCGGAGCG
This sequence comes from Trachymyrmex cornetzi, assembly GCF_001594075.2. Taxonomy (NCBI): domain Eukaryota; kingdom Metazoa; phylum Arthropoda; class Insecta; order Hymenoptera; family Formicidae; genus Trachymyrmex; species Trachymyrmex cornetzi. The sequence continues at coordinate 1,106,442 of NW_017298058.1, forward strand.
TAACGCACGTGTGTGCGCCAATCTACGTGCATCTGCATCGCTGCACGTGCGCGTCTACGCGACGGCGCGTAAGTCCATGCACGTACGTATTGCACGCGAGTCCTGGATGTGTATCGTATTTGTGTGTGTACGGTAAAGCGGGATTGTGGGGCGGAGGCCGCCCTCGCAACGGATAGAAGCGCTTATTTCGCTTACGATGTAAGCTCCGGGCTGTTGGGTGTAACGCAGAATTGCACTCAAAGGTATGATGCGTGCGCGCTGCTTGGCACCAAGAGTTGGTTAAAACTGCGGGAAATAATCGATTTCACTGATAAAATCCGATAGATCTCAAATTTTAAGCCGTCACCTGTCAGAGGGGTTTTTATGTTCTTTTCTACCCAACTGTGTCTTTTGCTCGTGTTATGAAAAACGTAGCAGCCTTTCAAAAAAGATTGTTATAACTACAAGTTATAAAATAGTGAAAGGACCGGCGAAAGCAATAAGATCGACCTTTTTTTCTCTCCGGCCGCGTGACGAATTCGCGCCACGCGTATAACGTGCTGGAACTGCTACCTCGGCTGCGACACTTCACGGATACCGAAAGCCTCCGTTCAAAGGCGGACATTCCGCCTTCTTTCTTGCAACTCGCTGTCGACCTCGTCGCGACTAACTGATGGTTTTGCTAGCGTGTTTATGACGAGAAAAGAAGAATCTCCGACGAACCAATCGACGCAATTGATCTCGGTGTTCTCACTTTTCCGCAGAACGATCGCTTCTTCGAAAATAGTCGCTAACGAAAGAGTGCACTACCATCAATCTCTACGTTAAAATGAGTCCAAGTACAATGAATCGTTGTCGATCTTTTCTAAACTTATTGAAGAATTTAGGTCGGACATATCGAACAAAAAAGCTAGAAGTAGCAGAGTGACGAATCTGTTTCTAATCGTGTACGATAGAAATTCTTTGCAATGCAATGGCGTGTGTGTGATGCCAGTAATTATTATTTAAAAATCCATTATTATAAAATACAGAAAATTTTATTGCTTTCATTATTATATTTATAACATATTATTTACAATATTATTTCTAATATATTATATATTATTTACAATATATTATTTATTTTTACGTACATTCTCTCTTTAGATGAAAAATGTGAGAAAAAAAAAATAAAATTCGAACGGTAGTTATGATGTTAGGTATCTCGTAAAATAAGTAGGGTAAACTAGGGTATTATGGCCATACGGAAAAGATGGCCATAGGCCATAATTTCTCCAACAATTGATAAATAGTACATTTTTATGGTCATTCTTAAAGATAATCAATATTTACAGTAGTTCATATGAGTACACTGTTCAAAATAACAATATTATACATATTATCTAATATTTTTTCTTTCGACTATCTGCAAAGTTTTGCACGTGTCTGCTAAAAACTGTTATAACGTCTAATAAATTACAGTTAAACTGCCATAATCAACATTACATACACAATAAAGGTACGTAAATTGCAATGTGACCTATAATTAATATTTTTATTTTCACTATTTATTTATAAATATCATGGCCATCTTTTCCCTAAAAATCAGATAAGATGGCCAATGCATACTTTGTAATATTTTGATAAAATTAAAGTTCTGTTAAGTATTTTCTCTTTAATTTCGATAGTATTTGTTACTTTAAGCTTCAGTGAAAGTAATATCCCAAATATTGTTAAAAAGTAACAAGAATAAATGTATGTTTTTTGCATTTAAAAAATCTATGGCCATCATACCCGAGTTTGCCCTATAGATGCATATTGCATTGGTAGGGATAACTTCGTCACGGATTCAAATGCCTATTCGTGAAAATAGCCGACCGCGGCCGATAAATCACGGAATAACAGAAATGATCGACAACACCCGAGGCCGGGCGTTCTTCCTGGAGACCCGGGCAACGCGATCATAGACCACATATCGGCGCACAGCGAGCAAAGTCGGTCATCATCCACGAATCCAGTTACTCCGCGGCGCTCCGACCGGCAATCGATTCGTCTCCGTCGGGCATAACCGATCCACCAAGTATCGGGCTTTCCTGCATTTAGGCGCGTCAGCGTTTCACCTGTACACACCTGTACGCCCTGCATGGTGTACGAACGAACGAACGAACGATGAACGAACGGGCATAACACCACTCGATATACCTGGACGTCCTCATTTATGAATGAGACGTTTCACGGCTTCCAGATTGGTTACGATCTTTCTTTCTTTCTCTTTCTTTTTCTGTCATCCTTGCTTCTGATCGTTTCTCTCTTCTCAATCGGTTGTTGATCGTGATCCATAAAGCCTTACGACAGGTTGTTCCAGCTTTCGACCGAGATACGCGAGATGTACTCTCCCTCCCCCACACTGAATTCTATTTTATTTTATCTTCTCGCTTTTCTTCCACACCGGACCGTTTTCTCTTACTTTCGTCCCGCTATTATACGATATCGTGCCCTCGTTGATAGAAGAACCAGGGATACAGATGAATAGATCGATATTAGTTTCGTAGGCGATTGAAGGAGCCAAGGGGGTCCAGCGGTAAAAGGGAGGAGAGCGAGAAAGCCGATTATGGCAGAGGTGGATGCGCAACAAAAAGCGAGCGATGCTTGCGGTGGACGAGTTTCCCATGAAAGGGGGGGCGGAGGACGCGGGGACAGGATGTGCCAGGACCAATCAATTGTACACGCCGGTCTCCTTTTCTCTCCTGCTCCTCCGCCCCCCGCTATTTTTCTTTCTCCTCTACCTTCGTATTCTTTTCCTTTATCACTGTTTTCCTACTGATCGCTTTTCTGCAATCGATTGTCCCAACATTAACCTTAAACCACATCTTTCCCAGAGAAACAAGAGATCTCATACTTGTAACATGTATCGATCTTTATTTTACACCTTTAATTACCTTTAGCTCCTCTTCGTTCGAACTCTGTAATATCGTCGTCTTGCTTTTTGTAACAGAAATATAATATAACTGTATCTATTACAGTATCTGTCCTTAATTAATATGTATCTTTGTGTATGTAAATAAGCCATAAAGAAAACTAGCATAAATAAATAAGAGAAGATTTTTTTATTGAATTGAATTATTACGATATTAAAGATAATATACAATGTTTAAATTATTAAAGTAAATATTTTTTTAATGTATATCACAATTTAGAGGAATTTATTTGAGTTCAGTAATGTAAGATTTATAAGCTTGTCGCTATTAATGTACTCTGTATTGGAGCTGAGAACATTGTGTTATAAGTGTACATTGAGAGAAATTGTAAGTATAATTAAAATAATGAAAATAATTATTTATGCAATATTAATTTAAATAATTAACTTACATCTATTATCTGTCTTAGTAATACTGTATATTAAAATGAGTCAAACGCAGACATATAATTTAGGAACACATTAATAGGATCATCGCCCTTTGGAAGAGCATTAATAGAGGCAAAAACATTTTCTTCATTTTTATTAAAAACATTAACGTTTTTTAGATTAAAAAAAATTATAAGAAAAATGAATAGTTAAAAATCTGATATTGTGGTTTCTAGTAGACAAAATTTAAATTACACAATATTTAACAGTTGGCTTAAAGGCACACCAATAGCGATAGTTACCCTACTCCTAATTGCAAAAATATGCCAACTACTTTAAACAAACGGAACGACTCTTGAGAGACGATCTCGGTTTTGCGTAGGCATCGTCTTTTATGATTTTTGAGATGCGGAGACCCTGGTCCCCCGGTTATCGCGGTCATCATGCTTTATATTCCGCGTGCGCGCCGCTACTCTGCCGTCTAGTTTCCCGGTCGAAGATCGTGAAAGTGTAAGAAACTGCGCGGCGGCAGCGGCTATATCGACCGGCAATCGGGAAAAATGCAAGGTGGCACGCGGCCTGGACCTTCACTGACTGCAATGCGAGCAACGGAAAGCTTTGGGTGGGCGGACTGACAACCAGAGAAGGCGACTGAACCGGTAACCCGGACTGGACTGACGACCTATAATGAGGCCTGCTTAGAATCGTCGTGATCTCTCAGGCGCCACGCGAACCCCACAAATGTCGGAAGACCGACGTTCTGGTAACCAGCGATTCTCGTCACGCACGTATGTGCTTACAAAGTTAAACGTGATCGACCCCCTAGATAAATTAAAATAGAACCACGGAAGAGAAGAGGAAAGGTCACAGGAAATGGAAATAAGATTTAGAAATAATAAAGAGTACTAAAATCAAATGCAGTTTTTTCGCGTGACAGTTTTATTCAAAATTCATTACTACCAGAAAACTGTAGACCATAATTAGGACATTATTAGTACGCCGTTAACAATATCGCTATAATAAAATTATAATATTATACATGTCAAATGTGTCAAAATAAATAAATAATCTATAATCTAATAGGATTTAGCATTTTTAACAGCTTTTCATGGTTTCGTTTATGTGTTAATAAAAGGAATATAAGAAATTCTTTTTTAATCACTAATAGAAAGAGAGAGAAACTAAGTGTAAGAATTAAGTGTATTTCATATGTCTTTCCTGTGTATAGCTTAGTATGTTGTCGCCTCAAGTCTTTCGAATGATAAGTCCAAATGGCAGGAAACGATTGCGCGAATCAAATGGATAGATTTTATCCCCGAGCAGGATTTTGTAACACCCTCGACTTTGCGCGGTTTATCGATATGAATGCAAATGGAAGCTGTAAAATAATATTAGAAACCAAACTCGTATACTTAAGGTATCACGTGTAAGAAGATTTTAATCGTAATTGTAAGCACATCTACCAATTATACGGTCGGGTATTTCTAAAACGTAAGATCGCACTTTGACTATGATTAGTCGATTTACTTACAACTTTAATTTTTACGATAACTAATTTTTTTACGTGTGATGGCCTTTACGAAAATCTTTGAACAGCTAACAGCCTTCTATCACTGAAAAAAAAGATTGGCTGCTGCATCAAATTAGATGATAAAATATGGCATAGCATTTTTAATTGGTCCCAACAACCAATTTTTTATTGTGTTAGCCTATCCACAATCAGTCAGTATAGGATTTTGATTGGCTAACGCAATCAAAAATTGGTTGCTGCAGCCAATTAAAAATGGTATGCCATGTTTAACCATGTAATGTGCTGCAGCAACCAATCTTTTCTTTCAGTGTAGGTACTGTAATTTTTTAAAAGATTATTTTGGAATAAGTTTTTTTTAACGCGAAGCGTTAATACTTTTTACTCTCTCTTGTCTCGATCTTTATACAACATCGTGACTCATTAGTTACTACTTTAGTATCGTCGTTACGCGTGACAATCGCCCCGAATGACCGCCCGCGGTGATTTACGCTCGTCGAGCCGCTTTCGCGCATTCGGCACGCAGTCGCATTCCGCTGCAGGTGCGCGTGCATTCATCCAGGACATCCGACGTGGATGAGGATGTACGATCGTTCGATGACAGGCACCGTCGAAGGAAAGAAGGAAGAAACGTGGCCGGCTGGGGACGGGTCTCCTCGAGAAGGGATGCGCGCGCGCGCGCGCGGATGTTACAGTTAGGCAGTGTGTATAATTCAACCGATTATATACCTGATCGCGGATGATCACGGCATTGTCGTGACGATCCAGAGAGAGCAGTTGCACAATGAATTTATCGATTATACGACTTGGCTCTCGTACCGGTTTACCGTTAACGCGCGTGGAGAAGTCTCGATAAAAATCGAGCACGCCTTCGACATCTACATGACCGAGACGAAAGATACTTTCTTATACGATGGAAGTTGTATTTTTCGCATTCTGAATCGAGCGCCACTTCGACAATCAGTAAAAATGAATGCACAACAGTGAATAAAAAGTATCAGCTCATAAAAGTGATTAATAAAAAATTACGGAAATGTAAACTAAAACAGATAATGAGATAAAAATTAATAATAGCGACAGTATAAATAACAAGAATGAAATCGTTAATAATATCCTTGCTTCGCAATTGTCTGTTGCTTACGCATTAGCTTGAGAAAACGTCGACAATGCGAGATTGAGATCGAAGCGCACTGACGCAAGATGCACTTTCCGCACGCATCGATCGGGATTACTCAGCACCGTGCGGAATTTCTCGGCAGTCTCTCTGGCCGGCTTTTCTATATTCACGCACGATCGTCGCATCAACTTGGCGCGCTCTGGCTCGAATCGAATATCCCGCGAACCTTGCGTCGCCGTCGCACTGCTCCGCGGAATAAGATGACTAAAAAGTGACCGGCCGCGGCGGCGGCGTGGTGATCTCGTCCGGTACGTTTAATTCTAACTTCCCCTTTTACCTCCTTCTCGTAATCGTGGTCGCGGCCACCTCTCCAGTCACCTACGCCTCTTACACACACACAGTTGCCTTTCCCCTGCCCTCGTCTTACAGGCAACTCGGCTAAGAGTCGAGCTGAGCGAGCGAGGCGATCGAGCCGGCCATTACGCGGCTAGATGGCTGATTCGATAGACGATTGACTTTGTAATTATCAAATGGCGACCGATTAAGGGCCAGTCGTTGATTGATGGCCGTGCGTAACACACGCCGCGCGGCACCGACACCTTTTTGCCGTGCTCCGGCCATTAACGCTTCTAATGATCGGGAATTACGCGGATCGATGGTATCGTCCTGTTGCGAATTGCAGGAAAGTGAACGCGATATTGCCTCGGATCGGCGGTAACTTCACCGCCGATTTACTTCTCACTCTGACGCCGTTTATATTCCCATACAGCAGAAATTTGAAACAAGACTGTTACCACGTTTACAATGTTACTGCAATATGAATAAAGAAATTCATATTATTAATTTCAAAAGTTTTATGATACAAGATCTTGGGCACGCAGGATGATTTAAACGTTATTTGAACGTAGCAAAATCATGTTTACTCCAATTTGTATAATATTATGATTACATGGTCCATAATCTATCGTTTCACAAATTTTCGCTTAACATACACTGAAAGAAAAGATTGGCTGCTGCAGCAAATTAGATGGTGAAATATGGCATAGCATTTTTAATCGGTTGCAACAGCCAATTTTTGAATGCTGCAGCCAATTAAAAATGCTATGCCATATTTAACCATCTAATCTGTTGCAGCAACCAATCTTTTCTTTCAGTGTACCAATATTGGTTTGGCTGAAAGTAATAAAAAGCACTCGATACTTTTGGGCCATGCACACTTGGCGAAAATATCTCGCGGAATAGAGATATTTCGAGACCGAAGAAATCAGCAAGATGGAGGAGCGGATAATCGCGGCAACCGGTATTTATAGGGAATGTAGATGTAATCGTCGGTCCCGGGACTCGGGAGAACCGAGAACGGAAGGACGGGAGGAGGACGCGCCGTTACCAGATGCGGCGGCTGATCGTTGCACCGATGGCGGTGGGATGCACCTTGGTGCCTGTTACCTGCTACCTTGTGCTGCATGACGCCGGACGGGCCGAAGGGAGCAACTTGGGGGATTAGTCCGACGGTGGCACGTGCCACACGGCCACAGGTGGCTCTTTAAAACTCACTTATCCGCCTCCTTCGCGGTCGGCGCGCGGCGTTTCGCCGGCGGAAAACCGGAATCGAAAGCTCGAACCCTCGCGAAGAGACGATTAGTTTAAGTATCGAGACTTATCCTAAAACGCTATCACGGGCGTGTACCTTGTGTGCGTCTTTTTGAACGCGGAACGTGTTATGCAAAAATTCGAAATAATACGAGCCAAGTGTATCATTACCCGCAGTTTCGCATAATCGCAGGCGATAATTTACGACCCTCCTTATTATTTTGTTTTCTGCGCTTATTACGCTTCTCATTCGCGTTCCGTTGCTGTTGACAGGTGCAACATGTTGTATCGAATTAAATGGACTATGCGAGATAAGTGTTGGCGCAAATAAAAAAAAAAAAAGAACGAGATTATTCCAGCTTAAAACTATTCCACCTTAGTGCAGTTCGCTCCTTCCGGCGAACAGCAGCGGAGCTTTATAAATTAGGATCGAACGGCCAAGTACTGTTAATCGTTCCAGGATGCCGGAGTCCTGTGGTATCAGTGTTTCTAGATATGTCGTCTCTCTCTCTCCTTGCTGCCGGGAACAGGGAAATCGCACGCTCGATAGATCGTTCACGGTCTGAATTCAAGGTTGGACACGCGGCTAATTGTAATAAATATCTCGCGCGCGCGCGGCTCGCGAGGCTTAACTGTATGAGAAATAACGTGTCGGATATATATCGGTACCCGTTTTCTTCTTTCGAAAGCGACTTGTATCCCGCCCCTGGCTCGCGGTCGTATATATTCCGTGGGACAGCCGTGTGCAACAAGCAACAAGCTACTACTTTATTGCAGGTGACTCCGCTGATACTCGCCTGCCCATCTCAACCTCTCTCGTTCTTCCCTTTGCAACGGAAAACCGGAATTGGAAGCGCGATTCCTGCGTGGTGAGCCAATCAAGCGGCCCTCCCGGACTTCTCATCGAGAGCTCCTAGAAACAGGGATCCCGTGCTCTCCCGCGAGGAGCAATATTGCCGCACGTATCTCGCTGTCCGTCTTACCGTTACGCGGTCATACTATTCAAAGGCGAACCTATCGGCGGAGTCTATCGCGCGCGTGCATTTATTCCTTCCATTAATATATCTAATACACTCGCGATTTTATCTCGTCCCGCGCACGTGCGTTAACTCTTGCGCGTTATGGAACAACGAACGTCGCGACTGGCCAACATACGGTTTCATCAGCGATAAACATGTCCACGACCCGGAAAACGCATTCTTTATCCATTTTGATATTTTATATATAATATTTTGCTCAGTAATTATTCCCCGACGTTCACAGACATCAATACGTATAGCGATACGTTGCTATACTTGTTGCGCGGATTCCTTCTGGAATAGTTTCGAGTTAGTCGCTTATATATTATACACGACGGTTTCATTAAAACAACAGTTTGCCAAGATCCACCTGGAAACTTAAAGATCGCTATTATAACGTATATGGGAAATGTACGTTCAAGGCGGAACACGTCGGATGTTGATCAGGTGTTTTTCTCACCCGTCCCCTCCTCTTTCCTATATCCTCTGCCGCGACCCGTGCAATTACAACCTTTGAAATTGCAGTGTATTACAAGAATGGTCCGTCCGCAAAGAAAACAGTATCCGCACTCGGTACTCACCTGTTACACCCACGCGGCACGATGGTGCGGCGATGGCGGGATATCGAGACATTCGCGCACGTACGGACACGCAAGGGAGCACGTTAATGGCACGTGCCACAGGTGGTTCTTCGAAAGTCACTTATCCACGAAAGCCGCGCTCGTCTCTTTCCCTTTTACTCAGGCCGGCTCTCTTCCTCTTTCTCTGCAGTCGTTTCTCGCGCAACTTATATTTACCTACATACGTTCCTCTCCATGACGGAGTCCCGGCCGCCAACGACGAGAGAACTGGAATTACTTGACCCGGCCTGGTGCGTGCAGCAGACAAACCGCCGCTGTCGATCGGGATAGCGCAACGCGCTGTCAAACACGACCGATATAACTGCGAGTGTAAATGCACTCGCGCATATTTCACGTAGGTTGCTCTCTCGCCATGCTCCAGTAGGCTCGTGAATTTTTGTTCATTAACAGGACACCGTGCGCACTGTGCCGCAGGATTGTCGATCGCTGTAGCGTGCGCTGCTCGGTATCAGGGTACACCACCCGATAACGATGCTTGGCTTTTACGATCGGCTCTTGATAGCGCACGTGGGAAAAATAGAGAAAAGATCATGAAATTCTCTCAAGGGGATCCTAAAGTGAAGCTCGAATTCCGAAGGAATTGTTGTTTTATTGATAAAATGCGACATACCTTTGTATACTATTACGTCAATATTACACGTGCACGCGCATATACTTCAGTTTTTATGCATAGAACGATATCGTTAATTAGACGTCTAAGTCTAATTCCAAGAACTCGATGTTATTTTTTTATGTACTCTATACTAGTTTGTTGCCTCCGATTTCGTAAATACAAATTACTTTTGTATCAAGCAAATATTGTCACAGCTTGACAGCTTTAGACGCCATTTATGGACTAAGAAATGGATAAAAAAGATCACAATATTTCAAAAAATGTTTGTGTCATTCTCGGTATAAATTTCAAGCTGCAGACATGTATTAATGCGTACACTTTAATTCTGAAGTAAGGATTTCCAAATTTGTAAAAGTAATATGTGTGATATCGTTCTACAAAAATTACTACATTCAATTGGTAAAACAGACGACTTTAGGATCTCCTTAAAAGAAATTGATGATCGTGAATGCGATACTTTTTCGAATAAAAATAGTACGATTTTACCGCGTCGCGTTTCGAATTAATCAGATAAATTTTTGTGTTGTTATTGATAATCGTGCGGTGATAATAATGATTGCGTGGGCGTACAGACGACTGACTACGAGGTATACCACTATTAATATAGATATATGCGTTTGTGATTTGCTGGTGAGCTGGTACAACGTGTGCACTTATGTGGTGGCCATGTACGGGTAATGAGGTTAATGAATGAGAAAGAAAGAAAGAGAGAGACACCTTCTTGTCGCTTGAAAGCTTGATCGAGCATGGTAGACTAGAGTATACTTTAGCGTGAATATTTAAAGACACTCACCGTACAAGGTGGTACAAAATCTGCGAGATGGCTAGCCGATACGTTTTGTCTTTTCTCATAGGTAAAGAAAGAAGAAACCAAACTGATCATTCTTCCACCGTTGTCTATTAAATCCGCATCTTATCATCAAATTTTATCGTGAGAAAGAATGCGACCCGCGCGCTAACACGGAAGTGCAAAAATCTGCGAGTCGTTCTCGCAGATCGCGGAGAAAATCGTCAAGATTGTCGGCATTCCGCACCGCAATCCCAGATCAGATTAATAAACATGATGGGCGGCGATCGAGGCGCCGGCCGCGAAAACTAGACTGCTCCTCTCAACAGGATAGCCGATATACGCCACGAGAAGAGCTTCCCAGGATTCCGCCATGGATTCCTGGCGGGAGTGTTCGTTTATGGACCGAGGAGTTGCATAATGTATCGACGTTTTTATCTGTGAGAGTCCGAAGCTGAGGGCGTTTCGCGGCTTCTCTCACGTAGCTGTCCCGTCATGAAGAGCGCGCACACGGTGGAGGATATACGCACCTACGCCTGTTCTTCGTAGGTGTAGGCTTCGTTTTACGGAAGCCGAGAGAGAAAGAGAGAAAGAAAGACAGAGAGAAAGGAGCTGGAGTTGTTCCGCGCTCGAGCAATTCCTTGATGCATATTGTCACGCGTTGTTAAGTCTCGAGAGCACCGCCATTACCAACCAGTTGGGATATCGACGCTGAAGCGAAGGCAGAAGAGTAGAGATAGAAGTGCGCGTTTCGTCAGCTACTGCATGGGCTCCTTCGACTAGTTGAACTGCCAGCCGGCCTCGGACTATTACGGTTTATGTAAGAGATTTATACTGAAAAAGAGTTTGGTAACAGCTATTAAATATTGAGTGAAATAATTCCAATCAAATATTTGATAATAATAATATAACCAAAAGTAATTTCACTTCCCTAAATATTTGATAAGTATTACCAAATGATTAGATATATATTATTATATTTGGTAATATACTTACTAAATATTTAGAAAACTAAAATTAGTTTATATTAACCGAATATTTGATCAGAATTATTTCACTCAATATTTGGTAGTTATTACTAAATTCTTTTTTTTTTTTTCAGTATACGCGCCACATGGATATCGCCTTTTAGTTTCTCCTCTTTGAATAATTGAAAGGACATCTGGCGAATTGAATGTTTTAGTAAGTTATTTCAACATGATCACTCGATGCGGTTTTATCGATTGCAAAGTCTCTCACGAGTGAAAGCGAAATATATAAAAAACAATTAGCTATTGTAAATATCAAGATAATTCGTAGTATTTAATCGAAGAAGAAAGCTATTTGATTAAGGAGGTTGTAAGGCAAATGCAATATGTTAAGAACTACTTGAAAAAATTACAGACTATTCTAAATTTCATTTAATAATAATACAAAAAAAATATAAACAATTGACCATCTGGATCAAAAGTTATTTAAATAAGTAGTAATATTTTTTAAATTTGTACTCTAATATAAATACATGAAAATGTATTATAAAATAATGATAAAAATCTCAATTTTTTTATATAAATACTCTAGGAATTCAACAATATTTTTGTAAAGTTATCTTGAGATGCAGACATTAATTATTCAGTAAATAAATAAAATTTGTTATTTGTTATAAACTAATGGTGAATCTCAATGAAACTTTGCATAAGTCATGTTTAGTACTTAATATATTTATATAAAAATATTTAGATTTTTCTTATTATTTTAACAATTTTTGTTTATAACAATAAAACTAATAACAAATAAAATAAATAACCTATAAAAATGTGTTGCTCAATAAAACCAGAATGTTATGAACACAATTCTCATATGTATATAGTTTGTTTAAAGAGAAAATATTAATATTATATATGTGTTTTATGCCCTTACAACCTCCTTAAGCTGAATTATTTAACCATATTTCTTTAACCAGTCACTCACTGATGCTCTAATTGAAAGAGAGTTTCTTCAAATAGATCGATGGTCAGTTATTTATATTAGCGGGAACATCCGCGGTTTCGACCACACGCGAGATGCATATCGATTGCGTATGCAAACGCAGATTCGTTCTGGACTTCGGCTACGAATAGTTTTCACGATAGCGTGGTTTTCTACAGCGTTTCTACATCCGACAGTAACCTCCGTCCTTAAGACATACAGAGTAACCGGCGCGTCGGTTCGGTTCCGTGGCGGGGCCTCATGAGAGAGGGCCTAGTTAGTAAAGTACGCGGGCGTTCAGAGTGGCCGTAAACAATGGTTTTAGCGAGTGCGTATATGCCGTGCAGGTCGGTTGGAGAAGCGCTGGTGGCCGACTCCCACGGTTTATAGGGATAAGTCTCTCTTTCTAAGGCTGGTCTTTACGCGTACTTTGGCCGTCTACAACTCACCCACTTTACTTTATACTTAAGGTCGTTCATGGCCTAAGTCGCTGACCGTTTCACCGCCGCCCTCTAGCCAAACGATCATCGTCTGCCTTCTCTTAACCGACGTTTACTCGCCACGGTGTAGCCTCGTTACATTCCATCCTCCATTAGGAGAACTCCGCACGCTGGTAGCACGAGTCTGCAAGAGAAGAGCGGACTTTGCTAGGAACCTACGACGTTAAACAATCATCCCTCGCGCTCTCATTGCCGATAATCTGAACGTCGATGTAAATAGAAAACGGACCCTCGTTCTGGCCTTTCTTGTTGCGGGAAAACGGTTGAGAAATTGAGAACGCAATTTTAACGTTTCCCTCCTGCAGATCCGTTTCACTTTTTTTGTCGAGTTAAAATTGACACTCCTTGGTTCTCACTGTTGGGATTAACGCGGCAAACGATTTAGCCAGATTGAGACTTCGCGAAGTGATACCTCGAGGAGTAAATTACTGAGCATTTTCGCGGAATCTGGTGCAAATAAGATAGACGTGTTTATTTTCACACGCTTTGTAGATTTACCCTTTTGTGTACAATTTACACGTTGTATAAGTTACATTGATTTTCAAAAACTGCGAATCTGTTATTTTGTATGTAGCAGAACACAACGACTTTCCCTTAGCAGAGATTCACGTTTCGAATACGACCGACTTCCTCACGCAAATTAGAACCTGTCGAGATTTTAATCGTCGACGAGAATACAAAGACGGTATACGCTTGCTGCGCGCTGGACAGTCGTTGACCGCAGACGATAACCGTTCCCAGTCTCACTCCCACGCATTATAAGATCCGCGTGTTTCGCGATGTAAAACGGCGGAACGCGGGAGCAGTTTCGAATTTCACGGATGGCCGCCCGATGACGATTGGTGTACCTGACGATTGCTACCGACTCTCAAAGTCTCTTTCCCCTTGCAAGGCAGTGTAATGGACCACAGAATACGTCCGCGAGAACAGGAGGAAGCTGTATTGACATTTTTTTACCGAACGCTTACATTATGTATTCGCGGAATGCAGCGCGGATAACGTAGATATACGCTATCGAGTCGAGCGCGAATATCTCGACTTATACGTCGCTTCACTCTCTTATAACGCACGACTTTTATATCGTCGAAATAGAAATATCACCGTGATTAATGATAGCCACTATAAAATTTACCGAAGCAGATGGTCGTGCGTTTTACGACAGAGAAAATATTGCTGAATATCCTGATAAAGGAGTTTGACAAATAGATCGCTGTAATCTAAGACAGAGGCTTGCGTTTCCAACTCGCAGTTGGCCGGCGATATGCTCTTCATTTTTTTACCATAGCAGCTGCAACAGGCTGCTACACGCGTCGCGAGAAGCTGTGATCGTCCGAACCTAGACAATACGCTCACCGTCGTCGAGATGGAAGAACGGCCCAATAGCGTAAACGTCGCCAATATCGTGGACGAAATTACGCTCCATTCATCCTTTCATTCATCCGAGAGATCTCACCTTGCCTCCTGTATAGTCTTCCAACCTAGCCCGTCGTTGGTGTGTCGTTCGCTCTCTGCGGCGGCCTCCTCTCGACGTAATAAGCAAAAAAGATCACCCGGCCAGGCCATTACGTAGAAAGGAACGAAGAAATTATCTACTCCGCGCGTAAAAAGCGTGGCAAAGGCAATTCCACCGCGGTTGGACCACCGAGACTTATTTTTGTGATCCCGCCTGCCGCGTGGGGCTCTCTCGCCGATCCGCGGTGGAAGTCTACGCCTAGATCAGCTTGAGACTTTGTCTACGGTATTCTTGCACCATTGATTCGACCACGAGTCACTGACCGAAAAATCCGTACTCGTTGCTCGGCGGAAACTTGAAGGCACAGATTCCATCTACAGGGCGATTTTACGATGTATCGCAATTTTTTCATAATATAATATGGTATGTCGCGATTTTTTTTTCTTGAATCTGTTGACCTTTTAATCGTGAAATCGCGTATAATTTAAAATCACGCTTACAATTAATGTTCTATACTTGTTCTTTAATTCTTTTAAGCCTTGTTGCAAACAGTTTGACTAACGCGCAATAAGAAACCGATATAATTTTTTATTTCGTAAAGGATTTTTTTTTTCGAAAATGTATTCCGAATTTTATTACGGGTTTTTCAATGCTATTACACTAAAAAAACAAATATTTTTGTATTTGCTGCGTTCTAACAATTAATATTTTTTATTATTCAGCTGTCGCTGCTTTGAACTTATCAAAGATTTTTAATGCAACAGAAATAGGTAGTTGAACAAATTTATGCATTTACTGCGATTTTTAAAGAAAATCGCAGTTGCGATGCACAATTTCGAAAATTGCACATTCCTAACTTCATTTGCGTAATAACGATTACAACGAATTACTCGAGAGTTTTTAATTTTTCCTTAGGATAATAAATTTGGATATTATGGCTATAAGAAAAAAATTACTATAGACTGTAATTTCTCTAATAATTGCTAAAATAGAGCATTTGTAGTAATTTTGAAATCCTATGGCCATCTTTTCCGTATGGCCATCTTAACCGAGTTCATTTTATAGACAATAGGAGTCGATGCTGGTTATCAATTAGCGCAATTTTTCTTAATACTAAAATTTTTCTTAATACTAAAAATATAAACCTTAACTTTGAACGATTTTAACCGGCTGTCGAAATAACAAGACACATATTGTTCTCGCAGTTATTTTTTAAAATTTGACGAATTTATAATATATTAACGAGTTACAAAATGTTGCATAAGAGAGATTCATTGTTCAGTGTAGAAACGCTGGTTATCAATTAGCGCAATTTTTCTTAATACTAAAAATATTAACCTTAACTTTGAACGATTTTAACCGACTATCGAAATAACAAGACACATATTGTTCTCGCAGTTATTTTTTAAAATTTGACGATAATTTATAATATATTAACGAGTTACAAAATGTTGCATAAGAGAGATTTATTGTTCAGTGTAGAAGCGTCGACTGTGTGAGCTTGAGTTCTCATTGCTCCCCACTCAGCTTTCTAACTTTGTGAGTATGTAACTTACCTCACAACAGTAAACGGTTCAATTTTTACTCCACTCAGCTTTCTAACTTTGTGAGTAATGTAACTTACCTCACAACAGTAAACGGTTCAATTTTTGAGAGAAAAAACATTGGAGATATCATTTTGTCATGCAATACTCCAATCGTTGCGCTAGGGGGAAAGATTGCTGATGAAGACTCAAACCATGAGTGGAAACGTTCGAAGTTAAGGTTTATATTTTTAGTATTAAGAAAAATTGCGCTAATTGATAACCAGCGTTGACTCCTAATGCCTGTAATACATATTTTATGATTTTATTAATTGTTTTAATTAAAGAGAGGAGGTCTATAAAAACTTATTAGTTTTTTTTGTTAATTTGTAATTTATCATCATTTTATAGAGAAAATCGATTACTTTTTTCAGGTTATTAATCGAATTTTTATTTCTTTTCAGAAGACGACGAGGAGTTGAACGGACGCCTCGTCCAACTCGGCGAGGTGTTGTCCGAGATAGAGGAGGGTGGCGGGAGGAGAGGGTTGGAAGAAGGGTGGCGTGCTATGATCAGCATGGAGCTTCCGGCACACGCGACGCAACATGGTGCTCTACACCTGGGGGTCGGAGTCGGGGTCAATCCGGGTGACCCAGCCGGAAGTGCCTTAGCCGCCATTCACCCGCATCCCCAGGACCCTCTAGCTCTTCACCATCATAATCACGGTGCTGCGACACCCGGAGGTATGCATGAGGACTCCAAGAAAAAACGTATGTTTCTTCTTACGAATCCATTTTGTTTATTACATAAAATTCTAAGATGATATTATCACAAGAAGTTGGAAATCATAACAGACAATTCTTTTTCATCTTAAAAAGATATTCTTTTTGCAATAAATAATAAAGTAATATGATCAGTTCTTGTGATAATTAACATTTATTAATAGTTATAACTTTTTATAATCGAACGTAATGATTAACGTAAATGTTGCTGCAACCGTTATTCTTTTCGTATTATCAACCAATAATACCAGATAAATTCTTGACTAGCTCGATATACGCGATATACTATAACCAATAATTAGCCTGGCTTTCGATATCGCGCTCAATGATTACCCTGACATCAAGAACAAGACAACGTACGCGTCAATCGACGTTCAACGAGCGAATGGTGTGGCTTAAACGCGAGCACGGTGCACAGCCGATAGGAATGTCGTATAGTCGCAAAAAAGTGCAGGCACGTGCCTCGCGAAATACCGGCGATAAATCTTCGTCCGCGCGCGGCGACGCTTCTATTACTGGCGACTTATGCGCACGCGATGACGATGCATCACGTTCGCCGAGTCAAGTTGGAATTCCGGAATCCGTCGAATGCGCTTTCCGGCTCTCTCGCAATCGCGCGAAATTCTCGACGTCACGCGCATGTTCCTTACGATGAGAGATCTGACCAATCAAATGGATTTCTAAAACACCAAGTTCACTGGACACTTTAAATTGTGATGATAATTTCATCTAGATCGATCGTATCAATAATCTCGTAATTATATTTATCATTCGAAATAGGCGGCGTATTTATTTTGACGTCTCTTAGGAGAGAAATCCGTAAATTACTCATCGCAAATTCTATACGTGATCATTAATTATACATCGAAATTAGGCCGACGAGAACAAATCATTTCAAAGAAATAATATTCTATTTTCAGTCAAAAAAAAGCAGATATATAAACTGCGCGCCAATATAGTTAGTCGGATCTGAAACGCAATCGCAAGCTAAATTAATATTTCAAATTAGATTGATCGTTCATTCAAGTGATGCTAATAAGCATCTTAAACACCTGTAAATAATTTATAATTTATATTTGCGGAAAATATTGCCTCAGCCAGCAGTTTGTAAAACTGAAAAAAATACATTTGCAAAAATTTGCATTTAATATTATTAAGCACTAAAATCTGTTTTGATAAAAAAATATAATTATTTCTAGATCCCAGATTGGGATCTAGCTTCTGGCTGAGGTAATATTTTTTGCAATAAGTTTTTAAAATTTAATTTAGGGGAGATTATTAGCGTTTCAGACTAATTATATTGAAAATCCGAAAGTTATAAATCCGGCGCGCAATCATATCTGAAATAAATTGATTTAATAAAGAATATATTATTCGAAACATCTAACTTTGATTTCTCTATCGTATTTGATATAGAATTGTTTCTATTAAATCTTTTAATTTCTAATTATTTCTATTAAATCTATTAATTTCTAAACAATCATTAATATTCTCGAAGTTGCGAATTGCGCATTAAACACTCAAAAGTCCATATTCCCGCTTCCGTTGGCTTCCTACCGTTTATCATCATTATTTCGCTATAAACCGCAAGTTTATTAAATCCCGTATCGACGGCGATACATCCGGTGGAGTGATGTTACGTACCAAAGGACACTGCGAACGATGATTTCTCCATCAAAGACCGCCGGAACGAGACTCTCGCGTGAAAGAGCTCCTTGTTCCGTACGGAACAATCGAGTTAACTGAACTTGCTCGGTGCATCGCGCAGAGATCTTTCCAGATACACAGGTACATACGCGCCTGACACAGACACGGCAAGGATTATTTTAGAAGCGATAGTTTCTTCTTTGGTCGGCGATCGCGTCACATAGATATATTTTTGAACGCATACAAACTTATGATCCTGATGTATCCATGCGTGCATGACACTCGTGCACGCATGGATACGTCAGGATCATCTTCGAAGCGGTAGTGTCTTCCAGCCAACGGTTGGTTGCGTTGATGTAGAAGCTCGTTGTCTTCCTTCGTTCTTCTCGTCTTCATAAATGAATATGTGCGTGGTGGTAGGAGAGTGGCGCTGGTTAAGGAAGATGAAAGGCAGCCGCCGTGGCAGCAGCCAGTGACGCGGCATGAGCCACGAGACCAGGAGAGGAAGAAAGGGAAGAAGAGAAAGAGAGAGTCAACAGGGATCGTTAAATCTAATGATATCAACGTATTTGACAAAGAGAGTTCCGCGGATCAATTTTAGGGCCACACGCGTATCCAACGTCTCTCTCTCTCTCTCTCTCTCTCATACATACATCATTATTTCATATTAATGATCAGCTATTGCGAACAATATTAAGTTCCTGCATATAACTCTCGTGCTTGTATAGTATCTACTTCTGATTCTCGTTGCTTGCAGAACAAATTTACTTTTAATTGCACCTTTGAAATTATGCGTCACTAAAGCAATCGCTAAGCAATGCATAACGGATTTCGATTATCTCTAATGGTGCGTAACCACGCAATGGAATTAATTTGTAATTAATGGCCACCTGCGTGCGTGTCGTGTATAGAACACGCAATGCGAACCGTAGTGAATTATATGGTTTATTGACCTTACGACGTAATAATTATTTCGTACACCTCTCATCGCGAGAGATCGAATCGCCCGTCCGGTCCGTTTTGTTTCGATTTCGCAGTCGTGACTAATTGCTGCTCCATTTATACCCGGATTGTCCGTTATTCGATAATCGAAAAGCCTCAGATTTAACGTCGGCTATGTAACGATACCGCGGAGAGCGTAATGAGATGGTTTTTTTTTCAGAACTGCCGCGCGAAAAGAAAGTGATTATCTAAAAGTAAAACGGCGCGAAAGGTTTCGACCGCTTGAATTTAGCGAACATTTCATTTTCTCTGAATTGCCTCGTAAAAAAGTCTACCAAAACTTACGCCTTTCTCCGATATATTAGACGTCAATCTGGACACATTGCGTAAGACGTGCGGGTCGCTCGGTATGTTCGACTGCTTGGTGCGCCAAGCGACTTATTTAGCAATTCGTATATTAATATACGAATATTAAAATACGATACTGTAATATTCAAGAACGCAATGTTACAAGAAATGACATGACTGTAAATTACTATACTTACGTTCCTCACGGAATATATTTGTAATTATTTGCATATGCAGCTTCATCGCAAACAGCATCAATTATTATTGTGCATCTCGTACTGTAGATAAAATATAAACAAATGCGTAACAGCAAACTATTTGATGTATTAAAAAAAAAAAAGTATTATACACTAAAAAAAATACTAAATTTTAATAAATATTTATTTGAATAACGCCAAGTAAATATTTAAATGTAAACATATATTTA
Organism: Trachymyrmex cornetzi; assembly: GCF_001594075.2. Taxonomy (NCBI): domain Eukaryota; kingdom Metazoa; phylum Arthropoda; class Insecta; order Hymenoptera; family Formicidae; genus Trachymyrmex; species Trachymyrmex cornetzi. Next base: position 1,126,610 of record NW_017298058.1, read on the forward strand.
TTCGATACAAGAATCATTAATTTGATTATCATTTTTTATTGAGTAAATACTTATTTGTATGTGTAAGTAAATGTTACTATTCAAAGAAATATGTACTAAGATTTAGTTTAGTAATTTTTTTTCAGTATAGTTTAAACTGTTTGAAGTCATGTATCTTGAAGGGGGATTAAACGTGCGAGCCATTATCGAACGAGTAACACATACCATGCTTTAATCTCCTCGCAAAAGTTATTCTTTCCGCTGGATGGACGCACGGATCGCTTATGGGGATTCCCATCGCGCCGGACTCGCGCAACACCAGAATGACTGGCAGCATCTAATATATTTCGCACCGTGTGCGAAACGCGTTTTACTGTATGCACACGTATACGTTGTTGTCCGTTGCCTATATAGAAGAACATTCGGGGTGAGATAGCAGTGGTTATTTATGGGGTTAAATAAAGGAACACTGCGCGATCGCGCGATACCAGGTCCGTAGTACAAATAGGTTGTGCCGTGCAGGTTGCTATCGCTGGCGCGTTGCGAATCGTCATGATCCGCAGCAACGTGTGATGTTGAATCTTCGCGAGGTGCATTCGTCTGCTTCCTCGTGATATCCTATCGGGGAAGTTGCTGGATGTACTGCAAGGCTTCCGTTTTTGATAGATTTATATTCTTAGATGTGTCGGAAATGAAAAAATTCTTGCAACATTACGCAATGTTATTTATATATACATATATATATATATATTGACGGTATGCATCGTACATTATATTTTCAAATAGAGTCCAGGAATGTTATTAGTGTCTCCTTACTTTGTATTAGAATATACTTTATTACTTTTGCTCTCTAGAAGTACCGCTTCGTCGAGAATACTAATTGCAATTCAGAGAACGACACGTGATTACAAGTTGTAACGTTTCAATTAACACGCGATCAAACACTTCAAGTACAAACAAATAAATGCCGTTTTTTTTTTGCGTTGTTTCTTTAAATGTACACGTATGATTTGATGCTAATCTCGATTATGCGTCTCTCCAGATTTCAATTTTATCTTAATTCTCTTTTTCTGTTTCAAACAGATGATGGCGGCCACGGAATGAACCAGGATGGTGAGTGAGCTTTTGTTTTTCATACAGTTACAATCTTGCACGACGGGCGATCCAGTTTTATGACGTGCGGAGATGTTTCCCTTGACACAGTACTGGGATTAGGCCGTCGCGCGCGGGAACGATCGCAGAAAAGTCACGCGCGCGGAAAATACGCGAGCGAGCATTGCGCAGCGTTCGGATAAGCGTTTATCACGAACCGTTAGCGATACGCACTGCATTCCCGTTATAATCGACGATGGTAATTAAATGCGGTGGAAGCGAGAAAGTTATCTGAAATGTCGGTTGCGCCGCTTATCAGCATCGAGATCGATCGAGAGATCACCAATTATCTCGACACACGTTCTTATACCCGCTGCCTCCATGTTCCGAAGCCACGACGTGGAATCATTCGAGTGATTTAATCGTTGATAAGTTGATAAGCGTCGCGCCCCTACGAACTTATTAATCGAGCGAGGTGCTACACGAGCCACCGAGTTTTATTGCCCTAAATCCATAAGGCGATAAACGATCTAAAGTGCACATCTTCGATATTAACGTACAAATGTTAATTGGATAGGCGATAACACCGCAGAAGATTGCAATTTTGTAATTTAATCAGCCTTCTCATTTATTGAATTAAATTCGTATCAGCCTTTAATTCACTTAACTATCAGCTAAGACTCGTGTCGCGTTGATGATGAAAGAAGCTTGCATTTTAATTCTTAAACATTATTATTATTTTTTTTAAGAGCGATCCCGCGCGTGTCAAGGATGTCTCGATCGTTTTCTACTTTGTGACTCTTTGCACGCGCGGATCCAGACGGTTAGAGCCGAGGGATACCTCCTTCTCGACGAAGTGGCGAGGAGGATCCCCAGCATCGCCGCGCGATGTTCACGTATAATTTATGCCGATGACTTACACGCCTCGCCGCGGTAGGTGGGAGACGGTGCTGGATGGTAATCACGAGTTTAAAGGGTAAACGATCGCAAGGTGTTGGGGGCTCGGCGTGGGGCCCCGTGGGCCCTGCCAGCACGCTCAATATTCAACAGGTATTTACATTCGCAAATTGTTTACGTCAGCCCACGATGAAATCTGTCAGGATTTCGTTTCGTCGGCAGCTCGACGGAGTTCTCCGCTGTTTCCCTTTCTCTCGTCTTTTCGTCTTTTCTTCTCATTTTTTTTTTCTCTGGTTCCATCTCCTCTTTCTTCCTACGAAGTGTTTCATCTCTGTTCTCACCTTCCTCCCACATAGTCCGACGAGAGGCACGCACAACGTGAAGAAGATTGCCCTCTTCTCTCGCATCCGTCCTTCCCCCGAAGCAGGGCGTAATTACATCTGGGTATTAATCAAACGCACGTCGGGAACGAGCACAGCGAGATCTTGATTTTCGGTCTGCGCCGCCGCGTCTATTCGTAATCACTAATTTAGTAAGCGTATTCATTTAGCAGCGCTTAATCAGGAATTCATTATACGAGACATAGCAATAACCGCCGTTTTTACCGCAAAATTCACTCACTTTTTAATCATGTTCGCGCAAAAAGAATTAAAAATGTTTTTTTACAAAGTAAATGATCTTAAACTAATTAAATTTCAAATTAATTTAAATTTTAAATTATTTAACAATTTTTAATATTTATCGGAGTATTTTAAGTCATTTAATTAATGCATACTTACACTGAGGTAAATAAGCAATTCTGATGGAAAATGGACGAATTAGAATGATTTACTAGAATCCTAGTTGAGATAATTAGAATTCTGATATAATTATTCTGATAAAAATAAGAATTCCAGTAGATTTTACTAGAAATATTGCATCATCTGGAATTCCGGTTATTTCAATTAGAATTCTAATAAATTGGACGAGAGAGAGAGAGAGAGAGAGAGAGAGAGAGAGAGAGAGAGAGAGAGAGAGAGAGAGAAAATTCTAATTCGTCAATTTTCAACCAGAAATTTTTTTCATAACAATCAGCAACAGTCTGTGTCCGTACGGAGAAAAATGTACAGTATTATACACTAGAATTCTAGTAAACTTTATGGAATTATCAAGTTTATATAGAGATACGTGCCTACTTATGTAAAATTTTTTTTACATTTCTGGTAAATGAGATTGTCATATGATAATCATTCTTACTTTATTGACAACAATTTTTTCTTTAGCATTGACAAAATTTACTTTACTGCATAGTAAAATATAAAAGTTCTGAGAAAGTTGTTTGTGCTCGTCAATCTTGAAAATAATACGATTTACTTTACTGTAAGTATAATTTACTTTACTGAAAGTATAATTTATTTTACTATAAGATAATAGTCACTTAAAATGATGTACTATAATCATAACGTACTTTTATCTTAAATCTCCGGTATTTTTACTTTTTTAGGCAAATAAAATTTATTACAAATTCGGTAAAAACAGTCAGAATATTTTTACTAGTCTTGGAAGGTATCCATCTCTAAATTATTTTTCTCCGTGCACGAAGAACGCCTTTTTCAGAAAAACTATCATTATTCGTAAGAGATTGATCAACGAGACTTACGACTCCATATCTGCAGAACTATACTCGAGCATCAACGTACAATGCAGTATCTCCCACATGCGCTTACCTAGTGTATACCTTTCCGCGATTTTTCAGCTTGCTTGCAAGATCGAGGCTAAAGATAAGTAAGTCGTGCGCCGGTCAAACGTTCGTTCGATGGAAACACGCAAAACCAGTTTGCTTTCCTTAATGTCGGACGATTACGCGGACATTTAGAAAAAAAAATGCCGCAACCTGCAGCAAGCAATCGCGCGGCTGCTCGCTTTAATACCCGAATCGCACCGGTCGTTTTAGAGTCATACCAACAGTTCACAGGCAGCGATATAAAAGCTACGAACTCCATGCAGAATTTCAAATATTCCGACGATCGTGTGGTCGGCTCGTCGTGGGAGACCAAGTCGTGTTTTGATAACGCAAACGGAAAGCGTTGCTCTATGTGACCTCTCCCTTCAAAAAGCGCTCTCTAATCCCGCGCTCTATCGAGATCCGTAGTCCTCGGCAGCGGCAGTTTACGCTCCTCTTCTCGAGTCCTGGGAGAGACTCGGACGGCGGTGCACGTTAACGTTTATCGTCGGTTATTAATACGGCGCGGATTACGCGCCGTAAGTAACGTCGCACTCATACTCGTGTGTATATATCTGTGTATCTATACTCGTTTACGACGACCGGCCGATCCTAATTATAGCGTAATACAAGCACGATCGTATACCGCGGCTCGCCGCTTACGTAATCCCACGATAATGCGGCTCTCCGCGAGTGCACGCGTTCGCGAGTGCGCTTACGCGCGCAGCGTAAGGCCGCATACCTCGCCTACCGATGGAAGCATTCGCCCCTGTATGCCGGTGGAGACTCACCGTGATGCGGGCTGATGCGGCGTTATCTCGTTTGGGATAATGACATTGAGGCGCGCGGATTTTTGCCGAACGCGCGTAGAGCCGCGTTACGTTGACGGCGACACGATAGCATCCGGTTTGCGGTATCAACCGATCCATACCGAGATTACTTCAAATCACGATCCAACGCGGCGGCCACTTTGACCTATTCGCGTACGCGCAATTTTCTCGTTCGTGCTTAAGGCGTTTTATAAAAGAAAATGAGAAAAAGAAAGAGGAACGAACGAGACACGTGACGCTAAAAATGCATGTAATAGCGCGAAAATTACGTATTGCGAGATTTCCTCATTATTAAGATTAATACTCTTTCGCTCTGGATTATAATTTAAATACGTGACTACCCAGGTCTCGATATTAAAATGGAGCTGCGTTGAAATCCAGGCCCGCGTACAAATTTCAATCGTTTCGTTGTAATGTATGATTTTTTCTTACTTTGCAAAAAATAGAATTGAATACAGTTATCTTTGATCTGAAGATTAGCGAGACCCAATTAAGATTGTTTGTTACAATTTTATTTCGAAACTTATTAAAAATTAATAATGTTTCATCGTGTTGGAGTCGTAGAATTATAAAATAGGCTTTCTACATCTGAATTTAGAGCAGATCTAATAAAAACGTAGACTAGAACTAATTAATTACATACATATAGATAATATGTGAAATTTAAATGTGAAAATGTAGATCGCGCGTAGATCTGGCACGTATCGTGGTTGTTTTCAAATAATACACGACGATGAAGAATAGCTTAACGAGCTGACGTTTGTCGGCTGAAATCAAAGATTATCTAGTTGATTTGATTGCACGAATACTAGCGCAATCGCGACGTGCCTGCAGAGCGCTCTCCGCGTTCGCCGAGCCTCCTCGGAGAGATGCCACCGCTCTGAACGATTCAGGAAGCGAGGTCAGCACCCTGCCTCTTCCTTTTCTCCCCTTCTCGCTTGTCTCGATTAGCCGAGAGTATAGCGGCGCGATAACATCGACCCGCGCCGCGAGTAGTCGCGGCGATAACGCGCTATCGCGGCTCCCGCGGTGAATCACCGAATGCACTTTGAAAGGTCATAATATTCTAATGCATCTCTGTTATCGATTCCCCACCTGCCTCGTCCGGAAAACAGGCGGCATCGGCGATCCGAGCGCGCGTGATTAACGATGTAACGCGGATCGTAAATTGTACCAGGCGATATTTATTAATTGCGCACGGCAGCCATAAGGAATTTCGGAACGATGTATCGGTAGCTTCCTTGGAAATATTTTATCACGAGATGAGCGAGCCGAGAGATACGAGCAGATACGGATTTATATGTCGCGCGAGAGAATGTCGCTGTCATTTTTACGATTCTCGTTTGCTCTTTTATCGAAAGGATTCAAAGTGGAGTAGAAATATCTTTGAAGATTTCTCAATTGAATTGAGAATCATTACTCTTTAAAATCTTTCGAGTGGAATCTAATTCTAAAGAGTGAGCTAGTGTCGAAAAGGAGTGGCTTAATTATCAATGTTTGATAATTAAAAGTGAAATTTCACTCTTTAGAATTAGATTTCACTCCAAAGATTTTAGAGAGCACAAACATTTGCGGACTGTACGCGTCAATGAGTAAAGAAATTAATGCGGATTAAAATTTGCTCAGAATTCATTCGTACATTCTATTACTTATCTTTTAAAAACATCTATCGCATTCGCATGATACGTCAACATTTTACGACGTGGGATACTTATAGCTTGACGGTGAGAACATTCCTTGGCGATGCGACAAAGTAATACGGCTGGTTCGAACGAGCCTGCTAATCAACAAAACTGTTTCTACCGTCTGGTATCTGATGCACATGCCGCTCGAGAGAACCGTGTACGCGCTCTTGTATGTGTATGTGTGTTTTATTCGCCTTTCGCATAAGTAGTACGCGCAGTACCACGCCCGCGCACGCGAGAACTCGTTCAACAGAACGAGAAAGACGAAGAATGAGAGAGAGAGAGAGAGAGGGGGGGGGGGGGGGATCGCACTCGGGGAATGATTTGTATTGCTAAATAATCAGCGCCAGTTGTCTCGAGCAGTTGGTTTAATGACGACCGCGGGGAAAGCGAGCGGGGAGGGAAGAGGCGAGGCGAGTTACGTATAATACGCAATGCATACACAAACCATACATCCGTCCTAGCGAAGAAATCGAGAGAGGCTTTCCTGCCGATCGCGCGAACTTTAGTTGGCGATCGCATAATTCCCGACCAAGCTATCCGCACGTCTCGATATTTCAATATCGAGAATGTGCAAGTATCGAAGAATGTGTGTGCGTGTGTGTGTGTGTGTGTCGACAGGACGAACGTTGCGAAATTGGAATTTGTAGATACTACCAACGCCGATTATATGGAATATTAACATTTATATTTATATGTATATGTCTGTGCTGGTGTCGTTTGATGTAATATTTTATGCGTTATTTTTACGAGCAAGAGACAAGTTCCTTAATATCTGTGAAGTATCTCGATTGCAACAAATCATCGACGGATAATTTCTTCACGCGGAAAGTTAAGATCTAAATGGATCTGTGTGAGATTATGCGGAGGTGGCTTCACCTGAGATTCCGTTTCGCGACTTCCTCCTCTCCTCTGCGACCGTACTACGTTGGGACGTTGGAGATAGAATCGGTACAACTCCAGGTGTATATATCGTGTGTAGCCCGCCGCGTGTATATCGACGATGCACGTATCCTTGTACACAGACAAGGGTGTGGCTGCTCTGTGCAACGGTATCATCGTAAGCGCATGCCGGTCATCGAGACCGAATTCTCGTTGCGTTTTGATGATTGTAACCTTTCGCGACGCGTCTATTTGCGCGACATACTCGCAAAGGAGTGGCCCCAGATGGTAGAAATAGATACGTCAGCTATCATAAATTTTCAAGGAAAAAGAAATTACACGTAAGAGTAATTGTATTTTTTTAGGTTGATGTCTCGTATTTATGTTTCGTGCACGTTGCCAAGATACACTTTGTTGGATACTGTAATAGTTTTCCATCATAGCGCCAATATAAATCCGCAATTTGTTTCGAGAGGAAAAAGAGAATTGCAAAAAGTCACAGTTGCGAGCAATGAGTGCTTTTCACGCGGTGGTTTCATTTGTGCATGCTTTCCATAGTGATAATTATTTCCGCCGTGGTTCCGCATCATCTGTGGGATTGCTTACCGGCGGGATATTCATTTCTCGAGGTGTAAGACCTCACTTAATTCGAACCCCCACCCGGGTTCTTCCGAGTGAGTAGCCTTCGTTTAACCTATGTTATATAGCTCTGTGGTCACGTATCTGTGTGCCTATGAACGCGTGCACACGTAGCCACGACCGGTACCTGCTTCCCCGCCAATGCAAACGCCGGCTCGTAATGCTCGAGTACCGAGTAGTACGTAGATACTTGCGCAAACAGTCGGAGGAAGTGCAGTTGCGAGATCAACCGGCCGGTGAGCAAACCTGAATGTACGTTCGCTATTGAAAATGCGTGTTGTATTTTAACGGTTTCACGCCGCTTTTACTTACGCATCAAGTCCCATTATTCTTGCCATTTTAGGTTTCTTTTTCGGAGTACATTGCAGCCGAATTTCCTAAATGAACGAGTTACTCTCAATTTTTTTGTCAATTTGAACTTTAGATTTTATATAAAAGAAGAAACTAATTAATTAATTTATAAAAATTATGACGAGATGCTTTCATATAAATTGTATTAGCTTTATAAGAATATCGATCAACTATTGAGTGCGTAAAACCTCTTTCGAGACATAGTGACGTGGGAAATGAAAAGATATATGTACATTTGTTTTCTGCACAAAAAGAGAAAAGAAAAATGAATGCTCAAGAGAGGACATGGGCGGTATGCATACGTGCGTAAATGTTGACGAACTGTAGTGGGTGGAGGTTTGATCATGCGTAACAGGTTGTTCGGTAGTCGTGTTCATAGGTCTTTTACCGATTGCGTGTTGCGTGCCATTTTTAACGAGCGAGCAAAAAGTCTCGATGGAGAATTCCTCTCGCACCCGTCTGCCTAGCACTTCGATCATTATCGGGCGCAAGAAGATAAAACGATCGCTACGAGGACTCTACGAGGCGAGATGTCGGCGTCCCGTGTTCCTGGAGATACATTCGCTCACGGACGAGAGATTAATAATTATCGGGATGCTCGTGAATGCTAATGGTTTCTGCGGACTCTAGAAATAACTTGCCCAAGTTCAACATTTTCCTTATTCGACATTGTGAGTCCCTTAACTTCCTGGACTTTATGCGCGTTTAACCCTACATTATTTGCGCGATTTTTTTTTAATAATTACTCGCATGGGGTGTTTTTGACACTCTCAGTATTATGTTTTATTATTCTCAAGTTTTTTTTATTCTTTTTAATGATTTATTATTAAATATAAATGGATAATACTCGGTACATTCTTCAGATAAAGATAAATACAAATTTTGTTTAATTGTTAAACAATTAACGTCGAACTGGCTAAGATACTCGCCCCAGAAAGTTGAGAGGTTCCAGTTTCGAATCCTGACTGAGATAATATTTTTCGCAATAAAAGTTTTTTATTTGAAACAGGGGTGGATTATATATACACACGAATGTCACATTTGAGATAAATTAAATTCATGAACCAAAAATATTATATTATTTAAAATCTAACTTTGACCGATCCTAGACGCTCTCCACTATATTTATGTCAAACAATTAACTCTAAACATAATAAGGTATTAAACAATATTCATACATTTAGTAAATTTATATGATCGAGATGTTCTTAATACGCAAGTAATGAAGGGTTAATAAATAAATTTTGAAATAAATTAGAAATAGTATGTCGCGAGCCTCAGAAAGAAGATTACTGAATACTTTGATACTGAATAGATCGAGCGAATGATCTTTACATGGCGCGTCAAAGCGAAGATGTCTTTATTGTCCAAGGTTGGACGAACCGGAGAGCGCTATTATTCGCTCCCGATAATTACGCGAATGTCTACATCAAGTACATCGTTTACACGAACATACATAGTTCTCTCTTCTGCGAATCTCTCTGACCAGAGCCTGTTATTATTAATAAATTGAAGAACTACCAGTCGGCTAGCGCCAGTGACGGAAGTCGAACAGGTTCGTCTGATTACTAATCGCGTACTACTCAACGCTTACTCTCGCGTCCTTAAAGACAGACGGCCCATTAACGATTTAAAGAAGAAACGCGGTCAGTGACACAATTCTTAATCAATCGTTAATAAAAGGATTAGAAATCGACATCTGTGATTAATATAATATTATAATATTTACATCGTATACTATTAATATTTATGACATTTGAGAAAATTCGTCATGTTTCATCGAAGCGTGCATTTTTCATTGCTCATAATATAATGTATATACGTCACGTCGAGCGTCACTTTTTCATTGCTTTTTCATATAATTATCGTGCAATCTCTCTAACCAGTTTGATCGAGAGCAAGCACGCATTTGGCACACGCCGCAACATCTTCATGGCGGTCTCCCCGGAGGCAGCAGGCGGGTTCTCCGAGTCGTTCGTAGACGGCATTGCCGGTTCAGAGTCGACTGGTCAGCAGAGTAGTCTGTGGGGCGCCAGAGCATGACGCCATTAACGTAACGAGGCCACACGTTGCACCCTCGCGAGCACTAGACTATATCAGCCCCGAGTGCTTATGCCGCGAATGGATTCCTAGACCTAGACCTCCGTCAAGAGAGAGCCCGATACCTCGCAATTATATCCCAACCAAAGGATACATATCGTGCATACATATGGTACGGTTCGCCGGTTCGAGTGCATCGACGCCGATCAAGATCGGTCGCCGTAACTACCAATGGAGCGACGACTAAGTCGTTGCGTCTGTTTACACGTGGGAGCGCACGTGCGTGCACCACGTGAGCTCGTAGCCGCGGCACCTGGCGTTCTCGCCGTCGCTGTCGCCACCGCCGCACATGGTTTTCCGCTTGAACTGATTATGAACTGGTTTTTCATCATCCAACCGTTCTCGATCGCGCGGCCGCGAAGCCGCGAAGGTGCTCGGCCGTCGCGTTTATACCTCCGTCGGCGACGCCGATCGTTCCGTGCGCTCTCGTATTGTTGCGCCCGGTCGCCGAGAACGCGAGAACCTTTACAGAAATCTAATACCAGCCAATACTGAATAATAGTAATCGTAATTAATTGTTGTCTCTTTTTACTAATAAATTGGCTATAGCTGACTATACTATAGTATTAAATTGATTAGTATTAGATTTTGATAAGTTAATATCTCATCAAATTAATTAAAACGACATAGGCTAAGCATTCTGTTTGTAGCTTGAAGCAGAAAGATGACATTTTAACAGTCTATGGTTCTGTTGCGTCTCTCTCTCTCTATCTTCAGAGAAAGCAGGATATCATGGCGATCACCTAAACTGTCAATTTCCGGCTTCATCCTCCATCACTGAAAAACAAAATGGCAATGCTTGATCTACGTATATATATCATTGTTATAAGCGACATTTTTTCGACAATTGAGACTGTTAATAAATATCGTTAACAGAGCTACGGTGCAACGTAGATAAATCACAGCAGTATACTCATTGCGCATCGACATGATCACCGGAAGCGGGAAAATATCGTTAACAGAGCTACAGTGCAACGTAGATAAATCACAGCAGTATACTCATTGCGCATCGACATGATCACCGGAAGCGGGAACAAGCGGCTAGGCAGGGTCAGACGCAGGTCGGTTCGACGTGCTCGTAACAAATCAGCGACGGAATCAAAAGTACGTGGCTTGTCTCGCAGTCGAATTACGGTAAATTAGCGGGAGTAAAGAGTCAGCGCCGGCAAGAGCAGCAGGTACCTACATCGAAGAGAAGACGAGTCGTACAGGACGGATGGGCAGGGGCAAACATAAATTAAGATAGGGGACTGATTATGAGGCGAGGGCAGGCTATCATTACCCGAGCCATCGTGACCGGTCGACCCTGCAGCAGCCGCGGCTGCTGAACACAACGCGCTTGTTCGCTCGCTCTCGTGTATCTCTCTCTCTCTCTCTCTCTCCATGCCGGTACACGATGTTCGCGATCCGCCTGCCTCGTGCTCCGATAATGTCGGGGTGGGAAACTGCAAATTATTAATCTCCGTTCCTTGCATTACATAGTTCAACGAATATGAAACGAGTATTGTCAGAAAGATATGAAACCACCGTTTCGCGACCGTCGAGGCGCCGCGCCGCCATTAAACAAAATTTTTCTCCCGGGTCATTCTGAATGTGATAACGCTGATAGCGTAGAACGAAACCATATCGGCCATTGTACAGTTATTGATCATATTTGACGGTGTTACGAATTTTTAATTAGCACGATTTTGTATTTTTAAATGTTTTTTTTTTATTTCTTTATAAGTCATTTTAAAAGCACGGAGAAAAATGTAAAGTAATATGCGCTAGAATTCTAGTAAATTGTATAGAATTATCAGGTCCATACAAGGACATAGTGCCTACTTACGTAAAATTTACTTTTATTTTTCTGGTAAATGAGCGGTCGTCGTATAGCCATATTGTAAAGTACTTTTTACATTTTATAAACTAAATTTTATGCTATTGCAATTTGTTATTATTTCTTAATCTATAAATTACATCTAAATAGAATTTACTTTGTTAACGAATATTTTTTGTCTTAACGCGCTGACAAAATTTATTGCACTGAGAAAAAAAATTTGTTCAACAAACTAAACACATTTAGTTATTTGCAGATTTGGTTAATTTTACAAATTTTATCGAATTTAATCGTAATCTGCTTAACAAACTGTTCAGTATTAAACAGATTACGGTGAAATTTAATTAAAATTTGTTATGCAAACTGTGTAATGTAATAAATCTGCAAACAACTAAATGTGTTCAGTTCAGTGAACAAATTTTTTTTCTTTTTGTACGCGCAAAAAATACAAATATATAAAAGTCTTGAAAATAATATGATTTACTTTACTGCAAGATATCACTTGAATGGATTTACTACAATTGTAATGTATATACTTTTTACCTTATATTTCTGATATTTTTTACTTTCAGACAAGTAAAATTATGTGTCATAAATTCGGCAAAAAAGTGAGAATATTTTTATTAGATTTGTAAGACTGTCCATTTTTCTCCGTGAGGAAATAAATTTACGTCTGTAATATTATGGATCGGAAAACGACAAAAATACAAATGTAAAAAATGTTATATAAAAAGCACATGCGACCATTATTGAGTGGCAGGTGGTAATACACGCCTACGGGACGAGGTCGCGGCGAGGACGATCGGAAAGGACTCGGCCGAGTTTCTGCGCGATGCAATGTAATGCAATGCAATGTAATGCAATGCGATGCAATGCAACGGACAGGCGCGCGAACGCTAGCGCGACACGGAGAAAGTTCCACGTTAAGCACCAGGCTTTTCCTTAGCCGGGAGCCAATCACGATCTGCGGTGGACACCTCTAAGTCGTCTGTCCACCCGAGGCGATGGGGCGACGCGATAAAGACCGATACACATTGCCCACGCAGTTTCTACACTCACGTTTCTTTCTTTCTTTCTTCCTCGCCCGCAATCACAGTGCCTTCCATGACATACCGCAAAGTAGGTCGCTCTCCGTAATTTCCGGTGAAATCCAATTACGATATATATATTTCGCACCTGATTTGATTGCATCGATTCGAACATATGCATCTCCTGAACAGAATTCTGGAGCCCGGAAATGAGAGATTCTGACATCACCATTTTTTGCTCATTGCAGTGATGTGTTATAGATAAATATTACAGTCTTGCGATTATATTATTCGATTTATATCAGATATAATTTCTTTGAAATTATTTGAATGGCATATATTTCTCGGCACATATCATGAGAATCGTACAACTAGATTTCTTCCTTGCAGGGAGATATTTAATTTATATTTGCTAGATCAAAAAAAGTAGATATCTAAGTCTTGTATAAAAAAGCGTCCGTTTAACATTTTAGAGAAAATTCCGAGAATCATTACAGGGTCGAGGCTTGGCCGATAATGGCGACCGATATGTATTGTATGACTCGCTGTGCGTGTTCGCAGTTCACGGCAGCTGCAATCTTCGACAAAGTCGCGCGATATACATGTCGATATATCTCAAGTTCTCGCGTAGCGATCAGTTGCGCAATTCTCGACATGGTCCCAGTACGTCATCGCCTTACCAAGTTATTCTCTTAGTAATTCAGTTCTCTCGTGTATTTGTGGGCGCACTTGGTATGCGTAAAAATTCCTGGCAGATTGAAAATTTTAACGATCTAGTATTTCACCAACTTGAAATAAAATTTCTTTGCAAAAATATACAAAGATTCTGATTTTAAGTCATTAGTATCAACAAGTTTGGACTAGAATCTTAACAATTGGTGCATTACTTGAAAATATTTGTGCTTTCGCAATTATATATGTTGTAGCTGCCGAGAGCAGTTTACAATGCAGTTGTTTTAACGGTCGAGTTTTGCGGCCGATCGCGAACAATTAGAGATCGTATCTCGGCTTTTTTACCTTTCCCTTCCTTCACTGATTTTCTCTCTCTCTCTCTTTGTCTCTCTCTTGCTGTCTTCTACCGCCGTTGTGATTCTCTCTCTCTCTCTCTCTCTCTCTCTGTCTGTCTGTCTGTCTGTCTGTCTGTCTGTCTTTCTCACTGCTTCCGATGCAGAAACGAGTTCGCGATTCGAGCCGAAGAAACATTACGTGTGCCGTTGGCAGTACCGATAAAAAACAATTCGTGCCTTTTCCCCGTTTGTAATTCTTCCGCCTACAATCGACCGAGATACAGCAACTGCGTGAACATCCGAGAGCTTCGTTCATCGACAAACCGATGTTTATTTCCCAATCAATGTATGTATGAACATTCGTCGCATCTCTTGCTCGTAATCTATATGTGCTTGTAATAAGACGTTATCTATTATACTGCGTCTTTTTCCAATCGTGGATATCGCGTAAATTGTGGCAGAGAGGTATAAAGCGCGCGTTGCATCGCGAATTAGAAAAATTACGCTCGTAAATTACGTCCGTTGTGTAATCTCAGAGTTGGAATCGTGCGTACTAATATCGGTATATTCTCGGTTAATTAACTATTTTTACTGAATTAATGGTTTGATTCAGCGCCGGAATGAACAGAATGTTTGTATGCAAACCTCGACGTAACGGAATAGGTCATATTTGAAGCTGCCCATTCCGTTCCAACGACCAGATCATCGGGGCTGAGCACGGCATAGTAGCGCATAAAATTTTTATAGACCATCAACGGCAAGTTAATAACTATAATTGAGGATGTAACATGCATATAAATGTCGCTACTTATTTCTGGAGCAAAACTAGCCACCACCTCGTATAAATCTCCTTCGACACACGACTGATAGTTGCACGGAAAAACTGTAAATTCTTGCCGTAAACGTAATTAGCGATACACTCGAGCGTGAGACATTTCTGTATCTCTGTTTGCTAATCTTCGGAATGGCGTTGTTCGTGCCAATTTCAAACCACAGATATTAGACTTACAGGCCGTCGTAAAGATTCGTTAATGGTGCGACAATTTACGCCTTCGTAAACCGTTCCTGACATAGCAGGAAACGAGGATTCCTTTCGAGGTCCTGGCCACTTTGCTTGACAATCTTTCGTAATGGAGGCGGAACACTGGTACACCCAATTTCCGATAAGCATCGTCGGCCGCCGCGAGTCCCGTCGCTGGTTTATCGCTAATGTTGATCCGTTACTGCATGCGGTAACATTGATATATCGGTCGTTTCGTACGACGCAAGAATTCGCGTCTATTCCCCGGGCCTCAACGTTAAGAATTATCATAATCTCACTGTGCACCGGCGGATAATGCGGATGATTTCCTCACGAGAGCCCAGAAGCGGGATTGCGGCAACCGGACAGTTCCGTGTCCATATGCCCCCAAGCAGCACGCACCGACGTTTTAAGAAGTTTCCCGCTTGCAAATTGTGCTGATTGGCTTCGTAGCCAGATAGTTACCGAGCGTATCCGAGACCGCCGTGGTCGTTCGAGTCGATCGTGGTGTTCTCGCATGTATATTTGTGTCAATTATGTCATTTTCATCGGCGAAGAAATTCGCACATTTCATCTTTTAATATCTCGTCCAATTTATAATTCTTTTAAAAGAAATTGAAAAAATATATTTCTACCTTATTTTTTATCGATAAATAAATTAGAAACGTTCGAAACATTGATAGCTAATTTTTTTAATTTTACAAAGAGATGTGTGTACAAGAATAAAAAATGATGATTATATTTTAACGACGTAATGTATACGATAGAATTCACAATGACTGATGTTTGCACATTTTCAACAGATATGCGAGATTTCTAAATCGAATGTTAACTTAAATCACAGCTTTAGGAGTGTTACATTGTTGTACAGTGTACATTATAAGTGACATTCGTTGGCAGAGGCGTTTGCCAGAAGGATCTTACGGTAAGACCCCAACCACACTACGAATGCACTCGTTATAAAAACAATGAGAAGTGAGAGGGAAGAAGGAAACAAGGAAAGAGAGAAATAGAAACAGGCAGCTCTATTTGCATAACCGCCTTGACTCACAAAAGTCTATGATAAGTTGACCCGATAAAGACGACTACTTGTAATCCTCGGCTTCCGCGCTCGCGGGACACTGTATATATCAGAATATTGCGAGCTCACGGCTGTTTTTGAACGGTATTACGTTGCACTGTTTCGCGCGCGCGCGCGCGCGATTAGCGTCGGTACATCGCATGCGGGGATTCTGCAAATTTGCCTCTCAGTTTCAATCCAATTATGAATTGCGTATTAACGTTGTTTTACGATAATTAAAGGTGACTCAATGCGTGCAGAAAATGCAGAAACGACACGGTCGACCGATCAATTAATCTTTGCGATACAAACGTTCTAAAAAACGCACCAATGTGGATTTAATATCATGCCGGTGTCTGTATAACTTTTTGCATTGGTGTTAATATAAACACTAACATGGTGTCGATTTAACCCCTGGTGTGTTTATATCAACATCATAGTGTGGATTTAAAATCCATGGTGCTAACATCAACACAGAATTATATAAATGATGTTAAGTCCACACCGATATTTTTTTAGAATAAAAGTATTAATTAATTATGATTATTTTTATTTTAACTTATAAAAAGAAATATTAAATTTCTTTTTTTGGCAAAAATCGAAGTTATGTAAGTATGTCTCTTGTTTTATTATCACTCGGATGCATCGCGAAAATACGGATTACGATATTTCGCGGTGAATAGATCCGCTTATCGCGAACAATAGCGGTAGTGTCTTACCCGATACAGGTAATAGGTGGACTTAGGTGGCAAATAGTATGCATGTGTAACTGAGAATGCGTCCGCTTAGCAGATATATCCGCGTGTAAACCCGCGTTTGAATATATACCGGGTGAACGAATATCGCTAATATGTAAATTAAAATTTTTTTTGGTATGAAAAGTCGAATATTTTTAAATAGAGAAAGAGAGAAAGAAAGAGGAATCTTTCCTCGTACGAATGAAAAGCATAATATCTTCGAAGTATAAGTTTATTATATTTTATGGCGGAGTTGTCGCTATAAACGTGCTGTAATCGCGACTCGAACGTGCCCAGAATTTTATCGAGACACATTTGGAGTGTACCATCGCCATAAATTTCGAACGAGTGATTCTTTTGCTCTCTAGACAGCGAATAAAAATGGAGATTCTGTTGAGTAAAGGCGAACACCTGGTGTACGAATGGAACGTGGGGAGTACGGGGGCGCGTGCTCACGCGTGTGCAGGTGACAATCTCGTTTGTGTTCACATGATAAACGGTTCCCCGGTGGTGTTATAGACGTTTGACGTGCCGCGCGCTGACCGTTCACCGAGGACTGTCAACCACATTGATTTGCAGCACATTCCAAAGATTCACACGTTCTCAAATCTTCTACTTCTCTACCGCTCTACATATGCTCTCTTGTAAAAGCAATAATATGAAAAAAAAATAGTCTTCTAATTTCTATACATTATATTAAGACGATACGGTGGAGAACGTATCGATTAATTGTAAAAAAAGGTATAAAAGGCAGCAGTGATTTCCGGGCTTTGCGCTCATCGCGAGTGACAATCTATTTCCTCCTTCGTGCGTTCGCACGATAAACCACTCTCGATAGAATTACCCGACGTTTCATGCGGCTTACGAGCGTTCTCTCTCTCCGCAAGGCCTACCATTTGCGTTGTACACGCATACCGGAGGCCTCGTTCACCCGGCTTAGTAACGCCGTCGTCCCTTTTCATATCCGCGTTAACCTCCGCGCCGTTCGGTTAATTGATCCGGAATACCATTCGAGCCTCTTAGGCTTTTTCTCGTCCTGCCCCTTCCAACCTACCCCCTCGGCTTCGGTTGGTCATCATTCCGTATGAAAGAAGCTCCTGGTCGGTCCGTTCTTTGACTCAGGGAGCGGAATTTCAATGCGTCCTACGGCCCTTCGCGAGAGAGATTCCCCAGTTATTCCCATAGTTACTTGCTAGTGAGAGAGTATGCGCAGCGATTTATCGGCGTTTCGATCGAGAAATAGAAAAAGCACTTGGTGAATATCCAAGTTGGCAACTTCCACTGAGAGCGCGATGACGCTCGAGTACCAGGAACGCTGATTTATCATCCGGTTTGCATTTTTTTTTATGTGTAAACCGTATATATAATATTTGATTCTGATAATATCTGACTGACTGAAGGATCAAATTTTTATTCTACAATTCACATCACGACTTTGTACTTGAGTTTAAAAGGCTTGGAGCCCTCATCCTTTCACAATAAGGATATCTAAAATCGACGAAGAACATCGCTAAACGCCTATTTCCGCGGACTCGAAAATCGTACCGCTCGATCGTACGTGATGCACGATGCGAGCGGGCATCAAATAGGCGGTTCCGCGACTTAAAGACGAGTTTGCGGAAAATCAAAGTAGCAAGGACGGCGCAGACGATCGCGAGGCAGCGAGCAAAGGCGGTTATTACTTAATTCTAAAGGTAGGCCTTTAACATTACGTACGATTAACCGTACGCTCGCAATCAGCGATCGGATCGATCTTTCGTGGGTCGCACAAGATCAATGTAGAACTCATGTTGGCGGTGTAGATACTTGGCCGTGCACATCCCATGTGTGCCCGGGTATCCTGAGCATCCCGAGCACATAACTACGTGATCTGAAGCGCAGAGACCGGCTGCGGCTCGATCTCCAGCGGACCGATCTCCTTAGCGCAGCGGCAGGATCGCTCTATGACCGGTCTATAAATCTAGTAAATCTTAAGACGATGGCTGTTTTATCGAGCAACAAACAGGTTACTAATGCGCCACGCTCCAATCACGGGCTCGCGTGACGCTCCGGGTAATGCCGCCTCGGCGAACATTTTTATTTTCCCTCCTCTCGTCCTCGTCTCGCTCTCCTTTTATTTCGGTCCACTATCTCATGCTTGCGCGTCGCGCTTTTCCGAACGATCCATGCTATCCTAAAGGTTAATTCACAATCTGTATATTCTGAAAAGTTTCGATGTACTTGTCTGAAAAATCTCTTTCTTCTTTCTTTACGAGAATATAATATATTTAAATCATTCGGTTATACACAACGTGAAATAATTAAACGCTCGGTTAATCCGCTGTTTCAACGTTTTCAACTCGACTCAAACGAATTTTTCCGAGATAGCACTCGCAAGTGGAAGCGACCAAGTGCGACGAGCGTACTGGATTGTTGCAAAAAGCAACGCACGACACGTGCCGCATCGCTGTGCGCCACGCAAGAAGCGCTAAACTGCAAAGTATTTCTCATATATCTGAGTAATCGTGGCGCAAGTAAGCACAGTGAAACGCATCTGGTCACATTTCGACGTTGTACCGGAAGAGCGTAAGAACTTTAAATCAATTTCAAGGCAATCCGCGCAATTTAAAAGTGCCTGTATGGGTGCGTTATTATCGCATACCAGAGATGCAGCTAAAGGGGGGGAGGGGGAAGAGCATATCTTCATTATTATATACATATACATACACACATGCACACTCACGTATATATATATATATATATATGGGAGCGTATACTGAAAAAAAAGAGATTATAGCTACTGCAGCAAATTAGATGGTAAATACGACATAGCATTTTTAATTAGCTGTAGCAGCCAATTTTTGATGGTTGCGTTAGTCTATCCGCAATGTCAGTATAGGATTTTGATAGGTTAACACAGCCAAAAATTAGCCGCTGCAATCAATTAAAAATGCTATGCCATATTTTACCATCTAATTTGCTGCAACAGCCAATCCTTTTTTTTAGTGTACGAACACACACTTGAATATTATTTTTAAATTATATTATATTTGAATATTTAATATTCACACATATATATATACATAAAAATTAAGAAAAATGTTTGGTTGGTTTAATTGAAATTCTCGTTGAAAAAATGGACAAATTTTTTGGTAAAATCTTCTGGTTCGTCTATTTTCAACCGGACATTTTTCTCAGTGTATGTATAGGCGTTTGTAATTTAAAAATATTGTAGCGAATTCGATTGGACGCACTCAGTGCGCACATTAAAGCCATCATACACAAATAACGTAAAGAGATATATTTATAACTAAACATAGAAATCGATTAAATCATGAAATACTCGATACATTTTATTGTACTTTTAGATAAAATATGTATTTCATAATTCAAAATATTTGTATTTTATTTTTATACTCCAATTAAATCAGTGTACAATATGCACCAGTACGCACTAGCGCTTCCAATCAAAAAAAAATTCGCCATTAGATAATTATATATAATTAAATATTTAAATAGATTTTATAGTATTATTTATAAACATACACATATAATTACATCGTATAAAACGAGTAGATAGGCGTCTCCTATAATATTAATCGCGCTCGATCTTTCGTTTTATCGCGTGCAAATGTGAGTTAGCCTTAAGCTCCGGCAAGAGCTATCACCCGAGATCCTGGCGCGGTCGCGCAATTTATTTGAGGAACGACAGGCGTTGTCTCCCGCCAGGGTACTTCCTGTTTATCGTAAAACTCGGGGCACACTATTAATTGTCACGATAAATCGCGCAGCGTCATACGTGTCTCCGTAAGGGGATTAATAATTAGATGATGATTATATGCGCGACCAGGCTGCTGCTCCCCGTGCCGGAAACCGATCGTTGACCGCGCGCACCGTTCTATCCTTAGCCTGTTTCAAGCGCGCAATGCCGCGCACGTTGTACGAAGCGAACGATATTTACGGCACGGTGTGCGTGATAAATACAAAAGTGATTTAAGCGAGTCGGGTGGAACCGGTGCGGTGGTTCATGGCGGGACTTTTCGTTCGCGCCGCGATATTATTTCGATAACGGCCATTATCATTATTATACAAATGAGATTGTACTTAAGTATATACCGTTACGCGAGAATATTTGCACACGCATATGGCTATCTTTTCCAAATTTCCTGTTTGCCACCGATTATTCTTGAGTAATTGGTTAAAAGTCGACTAAATCTCATGGGAAATTGATAACAAACGTGTTTACGCGATCCAAAGTGCATTTGTTACGAGCAATTAGGACCCCGACTGTAGGAAATTTAAAGTATGCTTTCCGGATTGCGTGGAAAGTACTGGACGATCTCTGTCTCGTAAATAAGTTATTAAAGCGTTCCGGAAAGGATACAGAGCCTCCTCTCGCTCGCTTTTCCATCCTCTCTGTCGCCTGGCTTGCGACCGTTAACGAACCAGAGCGCGTCGTATTGTCGCAAATTGTTCGAAAATGCATCATCCTGCGAAGTAGAAAGCATGGCAAAAGCAAAAATCTGACGACGGCGGTACCGACCGAGTTTCCAAGCTCGCTCGACGAAGCGCCGCTCGAAACTTCCTTTTGCTTTACTTGAGAATATTATGGAGATCACTTCCGGATTGACGTAACGATGAGCAAAAATTAACTTTCGAAAGTCAGATCCTCCAATTCACCGTATTTATCGCTCGATCGTCAGGCTCGAAACCGCAAAGCCTGTTAAAGAAACGTCGTGAAAGTACGTCGCGATTTAGTTTCGTCGATCTGTTCACAATAGAGTCGCTCTTCCGGGTTAAAATCAATTTTCAAACGCGAATAAAATCGCGTTTGACCAGTTCTACTTTTTATTCTGTGATAATCGTCACAATTTTTCCTTTATTTATACTCTCTTGTTCTTCTGACAAGCGGAATTGAAAGTTTCGTTACATTTAATTGATGAGCCGACTTGGGTTTTATTAACGTCGAAAAAAAAGATATCTTTCAACAAAAAAATGTTTCTGTAATGAGAAAGATAAAGAATGTACGGAGTATTCGCTACCAACCGGACAGGACGTTACCTTCGGGGTTTAGAAACAGTTGACCGGACGTGGATAATGGCTGGCATGGCCACAGCTGAGTACACCGACCCATCCTTCCTACTGGCACGCGGGTGTGCAATAAGCGGGATTGCGGTTTTAGGATGATAGGCTGTCAAGCCGCGTTGCAAATTATTTTCGGTGGAAAGCACGACATTCTTTCGTTCCTCGAATTATACGAGGAAGTATACGGGACGAAAATATCTTTTCTCTCTTTACCCGGGTCCATTCACGAAAATCTCACGTCTCGTCTTGAAATATCGAGAGGATCGAAAGGAAAACGTTTAATTAAACGCGGACGTTTGACTTTCAGTAATCGGACCATAGCGATGTTATTATAATTTACAGTGTCACGTTTAATCTCGTTGAATGGTTAGCGTAAATCGAAGTCAATCCGCAGTAAAACTTTTACGGTTCTGCGCTAAGCGTGCCGATGCGAAAACTGGAGTGAGAGAAAACTCGGAAATCGCGTTGCGCCTGAATCAGTTATATGGGTAAAGTTTAAATATAAGAGTGACAACGAGAGGAATACTTTGCATAATAGGAGGAGAGCGACGTTAGCGATGGTTAACAATAGTCGGATGCATGCAGCATGCGTATTTTGCTATGGCTCGTTGATTCCACGCGTGCTGCCCGTATTCACGGCTCCTTAACAGCCGCCAACGATCGTTGCGCTATTACGCGTTGTTATATCGCTATAGCTTGCTATAGTTATCACGTCGCTTTATTCGACTTTGCCAACAAAATTGAGTCTTATGAGATATTACGTCATTTTGCGGGTAAGATGAACGTTTTGGAAAAAACTATATTTTTGTAAGAATAAAAGAAAATATGTCTTTAATTAGTTATATAACTTTTTAACTGCCTAATAAATAATGCAATAGAATGCAACAGAAAATTAAAATTACAGGATCTAACATGTTTACGATGGAATAAACATCTGAATCTAAGGCACGGAAAGCAATAATTTAACATTAAAACAAAGCTTGTGATCAATGTAAGCTTCACACTCTTGAAAATCGGCGATTACCTTCGGGAAATTAAATGGAAACGTCAATAAATGCCTCGGGAAGTATTCTCCTCGTAATATCGGTTTTATGATCGTGCGCGCTCGCGAGAGAAAAATCTGTAATTCCTCGTGGGAAGAAACGTGCATCGCGTCGCTGCCACTCGTAAATAATCCCTTCTCGTGGCGAGAGATGAGGCTTAGAATTAGCTGCAGGACTTTAGTGATCTGAATTGGATGTTGATATTTCTTGAACGGCAGGTGTTTGTTTGCAAATCAAGATCAAGAAAAATTACTTGCTCGAAAATAATATGATTTCAATATTAAAATATTGTATTAAAATATTGTTTGAATGCAAGTGCACACGGAGAAAAATATAACAGGAGCTAGAATTCTAATAAATTTTATGGAATTGATAGGTCCATCTAGGAACAGTCGCCCATTTGTGTAAAATTTACTTAATTTTTCCGGAAAGTGAGTAATCATCGTACAGCCACATTATAAAGTACTTTTTACACATATTTTATTAAATAATTCTATAAATACATCTCAATAGAATTTACTTTATCAACAAGTATTTTTTGCTGTAGCGCTAACAAAATTTATTTTATTGTGGTAAAAAATAGTTGTTTGTGCTTCCAATATTGAGAATAATATGATTTACTTTATATATTACGAGGTAATAATCATTTGACTGGATTTACTATAATTGTAATGTTTTTATCTTTCATCTCTGATATTTTTACTTTTAAGTAAAATTTGTCATAAGTTTGGTAAAAATAGTCCGAATATTTTCATTAGTTTTGTATAAAGTTACTTAATCACTTTTTTCCGTGTAGAGATCACGTCACAATATTAATAGAATATCGTCGTCAACACAATCGTTAGCCAACATTGTCAATATAATTAGAGAATCAGTACTCGATAAAATTACGTTATACACGGAGAAAATTTTATATTAAGTTTTAATACAATTTTAAATTACACTTTACTGTCTTGTATTTTCGATGGACTCTCACAATGATCCCGACTTAACTTTTACTATGGTAATACTAATTTTTATCACATAAATAAAGTAATTATTTTGTTAAACCATATTCTAACATGAAAACAGTTAATTTTTACTATGGTACGCAAACAAAATTTGCTAGGTATATTTGATTTTGTAATAAAAAATTTTTACTATGAAAAAGTGTAAAAATTACGTTATGTTATTGTTTTAAAAAAAATAACTATAGCATTTAAACTTATAATTTACATGAAGACCGCAGCTACTACCACATTATAGTAATTTTAAATATAAAATTTTCTCCGTGTAGAATTCCTCGATTTGTGCATAAGTTTGACACAGAATTTGCACTCAATGTTTGCAAAAATCAGTAAATAAAAATAATTATGGAATGTATTTTATAGCTTATTAAGAGTCACCTGAAGCCGCACTGACCTGAAAGGGGAGGTTGGTCGGAATATCCGAGCGCGGATAACATGAACCGAGAAGAATGCAACCTATATTGTATCGTGTGCAGTAATTTTCAGCGTTAAACTGCGAACGGGTTAAGCTACTTGTATCAATTTTTCAAAACGTCTGGGCGACTAACGCAAGAAAACTTAATATCTTATCTGAGCGGACTTTGCGAAAGCCGCTTTGTACGTCGGATATTAATGAAAACGTTGACAGATGATACAGATTTTGTAACTTGCAATGGGAGAAAATCGAAGTTGCGTTCATGCGGTATGCGTGTGAGAATATATTGATTGCTCAAGGCTCGCTTCTCTTTCTTTTTCCATTTTACGGAATTGAAATTCTTCACCTGCATATATATTATAATTACAATAGTGCTGCTGCTCTTATTTTGTTAAAATAACGGAGACAATTTTCGTCGACTTCTTGAAAGCGTTAGAAGAGAAGTGTAGTAAGAAAGCAACGTATTCGACTATTATTAAGCCGCATTGAAGTCCGTATTGTCCTCGCTGTGAGTATCTGGCAGATGCGTAACAACGAAACGAGAGCACGAGTAGTAAAACAGGCGGTCGAACTCGTTCGCATTCCCTAATAACTTCACACATCTTGACAGAGAAAAGGCCATGGGGTCGTAAAAGGTAGCAACGACAGTGAGTAGCGGTAGTAGCAGATATACCGACATCCGTGGCTGGACGTAAAAAAGTCGTGGAAATAAAAACCCAGCGTAATTATGTTTACGAGCCGCGCGGCTGCGACAATATAACTGCAGGAAGGAAGGCGGTGGAGGCGAAGGATGGTCGGACGAGAGGAGTTGCAGGAGGGAGGACAGAGGAAGAAGAAGCGGAGACGAGGGAAAGAATGACGAGGATGACGTCATCGTGGTTGCTGTAAAAATTGGAACTGCTGCCGCGACCGCGCGCGTATGTGAAAATTTCATAGTCGCCGAATGACGCGCAATTTTCTCGGTAATTCCGCGACCGAGCTCGAACACGGCGAAGAATATCGTGCTTGTACAAATAGAAGCTAGGCAACATATCGCGAAGCGCAAGAAGTCTGCTTGTACGAATAATCTGTACGAAAGATCTGTAATAGAATTCATTCAAAGACTAGAGGTAGATTGTCAATTAATATTTTTGTACGGAATCAAATCTTTTGTATGGTAATCGAAATCTTTGGTAAATGTGCACAGAGAAAAAGGTTTCTTTGGATTTAGTATTCCTATTTATTTGACTAAAATTTGTTTTATTGAAACAACATATGCTTGTACGAAATATTATTTGTTTGAATAAAAATTGTTGTTTCATTCGAGAAATCTCTATTGCTTGACAGAAATAACATTATTATTTGAAGTAATATCTTTCAATTAAATAATATATGATCTGGTTACAATGAATACAAACAATGAAACAAGTTATTTATTTGAAAATGGCAAAATATATTCATAGAGGTTAAGTTATTCCATGCAAATAATTGCTTTCTTAGAATAATCATTACATTTTTTTACCGAAAATATGGAAACGATGGCTTATACGTTTAACAACAGGATTAAATGAGCAGTGCTATGTGCTACATCAATTATGTTTGATAGGATTAAACGAGCAGCGCTATGTGCTACATCAATTATGTTTGTACCGTATACAGTTGATCACGTGAATACTGAAGATAGATATTATCTGTTCAAACAAATAATGTATTTAAGACAAAGATATACATTGTCTCAAATTCAACATTCCAAATAACAAATTTATTTGGATACAATAAAATTTATTACATCCAAAGAAATCTTTTTCTCCGCGTGGCACATTGATTCAACAGTGAAACATCAAAATAGGAGAGAACAACAGTTTCTATCGATATCAATCGATATTTTAAACGGAATAAGCGCGCGGCGCGATAATCTCGAGAATTAATTACAAGAGCTTGAATACAGCGCGAACGTGGCGAGCATACCGAATTGACATCGTTGCATTTTGCAACGGCAACGCAAGAAGGTTGAGCAGACAGTGCGATTTCATTTCTCGTTATTGCACAGTTAATTGCTAATCGATTCTTGTACCGCTACAGTTGCCAATCACGATGTGGTACGACCCTGAAGAGAACCTTCACAGGTAAAGCAACGATCCTAATCGTTTCATCGTTAGAAACAATTCTTGCAACGTATTGCTTCCGCCGTGCTCTAACTTTCTGCTTGAGGCTGGAAATGGCGTGAGCCTTCGAAAAGGATCGTCGAAGACGAGAATGAGAAATGAGCAAGTCTATCGATATTTTATTCACTACGATTTTTTTTTTATTCATTTTGATTAGATTGCAATGTCGATCTAGTCCGGGCGTTTTGCGCGAAGCGAATATACTCGAATGAGATAATAAAAGATTGCTATTTTTGACTTTGAATTCACAAGCCTCGAACCGTACAGGTGAATTGTACAGTTAAATAAGTTACACCATCTTTACACGATAGCTTAAGGGTCTAGCGATTGCGCTACGCAATTTCCATATAATAATCGTTTTTAGAACGTTCGTAGAACGCTTCGCAAAATCCAATCTATCGAGAAATCTGACATCGATCGCGCAACTCCTTATTTACTAATCCATCGTCACGGCAATGTTTCGCTTGGTCGAATCTTCGTCCAAAATCGCGCGACTCAAGCTTATCTTACCTTCCTTATCACTCTTCAGGGTATCATCAGCGTCCACTTTTCGCAACAGAAGCGATATCCATGGACCAATGTGTGTACGCCAGATTGTGGGTGAATGTGAAATATATTCGCGTTATCGCCTGGCGTACTCCGATCTTCTTCGATCCTACGATCTATCTTTTCTCGAACGCGCTGTTATCCCCATCGTAGGCGCATCGCATTAGTTCTGCATCGTAGGTACTCATTGAACGGCTACTATACCGCGATGCAACCCCAGCTTCCTATACTCCGGTCCCTATTTATAAGACGAGAAACACGACGAGGAGAGGAGGGCGGGAATGAAGAGCGTTTCTAAACGGCAGTTACCGTGTGGTCTGACAGATCGTTGGATAGATAGATCTCGCCGTATCGCGAAATTCGCATCGTACGAGACGCCTATAACTTTAAAATCCTGCGAATACTTTTGTGATACTAATCTCGCTGTTCTTCGACCGTCAAATTCTGATCTCGCTCGATGTTCTAAGGTTTCAAAAGCCGACTATAACTAGCGTATCGACTATATGGATGTGTCTAATTAATTAGATTATTCTAGTAACATAGCAGATCTGTATACATATTTATCCAAAACGTAAACTGAAGACAGATATTTATGTTATAACTATCGTTATTTATCAAGAATCTAGAATGAGATTCTTTGAAAAGCTAAAAAGTAATGCTTAATCAAACAAAAAAATAAAAAAAATTGAAAGCAAATAAAATAAAATTACGATAATAAAGATAAAAAAAAATAAAATAGAGAAATAGAAAAAATAAAAATTGATAAATAGAATCTAATAGCATACGCAAAGTTGAATTATAACATATTAACAGAAGAGAGAGGGGGGAGAGGGAGAGAGAGAGAGAGAGAGAAGGGGGGGAGGGATGCACGTTTTATTATATCGTTTATTTCATGTACAATATGCGAATATAGATGGCTTTAAGAAAAATTATATATATATTCTTCGAGTTTATTATTTCAAATAAAGCTGGATGACTGAAATGTACAGTCTGCAAGATATATACACATAAACAATATCAATGATACTTTCTCGAACATCGCCGCAGATTATCTTGAATGGAGAAATACGGGCAATTTACCATTCTGTTCAAATGAACCGACGTTGAACAGGTGAAGAGAAAGAGAGAAAGAAGCAGAGGAGGATCCGTGTACCCTACACGGCGCCGAGCTTAGTCCAACGTGTATACGCATATCTAGTACCACGTGCATCTAAGTCCTAGTTCAAAGGATTCAAATTGCCCTTCAATCTGCTAGTGCTTCACTGCTCTTCGACTGAAGCACTTAGGCGGTCCGTAGTCGGCTGAATCATGTTTCACGATCCCTCTTTACTGTCCGTACTGAGGCTCTTAACACTGTTCTCGTTCACTCGCGCGCACGTACTCGCAACGTTAAGTGGCGCTTCGTCGGTAAATCGATTCCACCTCGAGAGGATTCTGAGAGAAAGAGAGAGAGAGGGGGGAGAGGAGAGAGAGAGAGGGAGGAGGGGGGGGAGAGATGGACATCGCTTAAATCGGACGACGATATTAATCCAGCAAATAGGCACTGGATGGTTATATTCCCGCGATTTGATCAAACTCTAACGGGCCATCGATAACAGCCATCGATTGCGTATGCTTTCGATCATTCCGTTTGACTTCTAACATTTCCATTTGTTTATATGTGTTTCTCATGTTAACGCGGCGATTCTCTCTACATAGGTTTGATCAATGTAAACCGATCGTTCAATTCCAAACGGAGATGGAATCACCACTTACATCGCCGTGAGATGACGATATTAATTCCGCCAATAGTACTGTATGATCAATTTTCGATATAACATCGGTAACATTCATTTCATCTATTTTCCATCGACTTTTTTGTTCCGCTTTAATTAAAAAAATTTTCTACGCGGATATGTCATGTACATCGACGATCGAATCAGGAAAAATGATTTTAAAAATGTGATAAAAAAATGTGAGAAGAAAATTAAGTTTCCGATCCGATCGACAAAGATTACTGTGTACTAGATGTATGTATATGTAGAAGTAACGGAAGATTTGGACACACATAATATCGCAAGTAAAGTGTTACCTGTTTGAATTGGCCAGGAGAATCACTAGAGAGATCGAGGTCGAATGTATTGTCAAGCTGGCTGAACTGTAAGATTTATAATATCAAATATTAAATATTAAAATTTATTTCAATAACGTTCATATATTATAAAAATAATTGATTAAATCCAATCCAGGTCTAACAAATATAAATGAGCAATTTTTGGATGTGCATAAATAACAATTTTGTTATTCCATATAAGAACAGTATGTTTCGACTTGACTCAGTCCTCTTCAGCTGTAAGATTTATATATGTAGGCACAATATAGAGAGTATCCATGTAGGGACTGTGCAGCTCAGTGGCAGAATCGCTGTTTAGTATGGAAAATTAGAGAACTCTTCGGTTAAAATCCAGAAACGCTCTGATATTTTTCTCTTGTTATCGCTTACGTGCTCCTGACTTGTGACGTCACTACATCTACAGGTGGCGTCACATATACATACACACACACACACACATACTAAAATACCAACACAAAATAACTATACAAAGGATCAGTAATCTCAAAGAGAATTATTAACCTATTACAACATGTGTCACCGATTATGAATGTATCTTCGCGAGTTTGGACATATGTTGTTATACATCAATAATCTCTCTGTTATTGTCTCCTTGTTACTGTTATTTGATAACAAAGTTGATGTTGACGGATTAGCAGATGCTACAGATATATTTTAATCGATCATTTTCGCGACAAATAACACTGCTAAGAAATGATCGCATCGCTTTTTCGCTACCAGAGACTCGCAGAGTCGTCGATACGGAGAGACAATTCTCGGACGACCAAGATCTCACGATCGGGAATCGGTCTAGTGGAATTGAGGAACTGAGAGGAAAAGTAAAAGAAGAAAGCTGCGTGGATGAGCGAAAGTGGGAAGTAAAAGAAAAGAATTTGCCCCTTGGCGGCAGACTCGGTTCTATTGTGAATCCTTCGATAGACCCAATCGTGTGGTGGCTGCCGTCTCTTATTGGTTATTGCGAGCATTGCCAAGAGTGGCACTGGAAACTCCTCGTGGGAACTTCTTCAGTGACCAGATCACTTCTAATTAGTCAATTTTGACTTCGACTTTTTGTCTTCACGAATTAATAACGTAATGGATGAATGAGGATTTAATCGAAATAAACCGCATTGGAATATACAAGATTGTACAGATTTTCTTTTTGGTTCTCTGAATAAAAAATATTCAATTGTTTCAAAATTTTTATTGGTACTTAATCCGTAAAATATTTTACAAGCTATTCTATTAATAAATAAATTTATAATAAAATGTTCATTATATCCTCGAGTAATTAGCTGTTATTGAGAAATCGATAGGCAATCTCGGAGATGTTTTCCACTTAAGATACCGAAGCGCATTATAGCGTTAGGAAAGAACTATATGAGAGCGAATAGTAGGTGGAAGGTGAAGAAGATGAAGAAGAGAGAGCGAATGGTTATCTTCTCGTACTTCGAAGATCTCGTTTAGATCGGAATCGGATACTCATGGTGGAGACGTCTAAATCGGCACGCGGAAGAGACCAACGACCGACCGAGTCGAGTGGGAGGGAGAGGGAGGGAGAGAGAGAGAGAGAGAGAGAGAGAGAGAGAGAGAGAGAGAGAGAGAGAGATGAAGGTGGAGGAAAAGCAAAAGAGGATAAGGATGAGGATGACGAAGAAGAAGAGAATGGATGAAAAAAAGGCAGCAGCTCCTCGCGTGACTACGTTCGAACGTCCAACACGTAGGTACACGTCGAGGCCTGTCCGTGTTTATCAGCCATCACCCTTGGCAAACCACGCGGCGGAAACGTAGACGAGCAGCAGCCATTCGACCCTTTCGAGCAGTCGAAGAAATATATTTCGAAAAGAAAAAGCAATTTGTCTCTCCATTTCTGTCAACTAGCGGATATCGATCAAAATACAGAAGCAAGACAGTTATTGGAGATTAAGTTAGTTGATTGGTTAATTATCAGCGAGCGATATGTTTAGTATTGGACACCCGTATGTGTAGGCAGATTACCGGTCAAAATTATGTAAGTGTATTTACGTAATCGTACCCAATTAAGTCAGGCTACTAACAGAACCAGTAGCGCTCTACGCCTTCGTCACTTTCTCGAGGCAAAAAGGTCAATACGTTTGTCACGCGAATTATCTAGGAGGAGTATGAATTTGTGAACACGCAAGTTGCTACTTGTTAGGAATTCATAATACGTTTTCGGACGAGAAAAATATAACATGCTATACGGGTGAGGTAATATTCGCACGAAACTTCCGCGGGGAAGGACACTCAACAATAAAATTTCTCGCAGAAAGGATTTCCTCGAAGCTCGACCTGTAACGGTGGGAATTTGTCCGAGGAAACCAGCGGCAACACCTTGCTCGGAAATGAAATGAGAGGAAGAAGAGGAAGAGGAGGAGGAAGTGACTATATTGAGGAGGGAGAAGAAGCGTCACAGATTAGCACATCTTACTTATACCTTGGTAAAGACAGCAGCGATGATAACGAGAGATATACTATTACCAAGTTCTTGGTACTTTGATTAATTGACCGGTACAGTATTAAAAAGGTTAGATCGACAAGAGAAACAGGAAAAAGAAAAAGAAAGAGCAGAGTCAATGATTTCGCGATTCACTCGAAGCCCTCTCATGGTTAATTTATTGCAACTGTGATAAATCATGTCGGTGATTATCTCATTTATGATAGTGACATCGCTTTCTCTTTTTAATCTACCTAGCTCTTTTATAACTGTGAGTGAAAACTTTTATTCCAAGCAGTGACAAATAGATAAAAAAATAAAAATTCTCTTCCTGAACCACCTTTCGATATCTATCTGTTATTATCTGTTATCGTGAATTTTCATCAAGAGGAGATTTTATTATCCGGAGCACGCGTCGCATCGGCTTGTTTGAGAAAAATCACTTCTGACATGACCTAGCATATATATTCCTATCCTTCTACTTGTACGTTAAATGTGATTCAGAAACGGTTTCTTCCATCTTGTCTACGACTCAATAAAAAGTTGATTCGTTCACACTGATACCACATTGCCAACCGAATCGATAGCCGTTCCTGTGTTTAGTCGCGGTTGCTGGTGACGCGAATGAGTAACACCGAAAGCATGACCAAGAACGGTGAAGACAACGGAGTAAAGCGATTTATCTAGCGGCGCATTAGCATAAACGGGCGGCGTGTTGTGGCGCGCATTGGGGATACTACTTGTAGTGCGGCGCTTACCTCTCATGGAAAGTCGACGGATTCGCGCTCGAGTGATCTTACCACTCAATCGGCACCCTGTTCACACCTCTGCTGAGTCATTCGGCAGCAGGGTATCACTTATGTCACGGCCATTGTATGATTCTGTTGCCAAAGCGAACGTCTTCAGTGTATTAAATCGAAAGTATCATATATATGTAATTATATATGTACTATATATATATATATATATATATACATATATGTGTATGTGTATACACAGGATATACCATTTTAATTCACTGCGGTAAATATCTCGAAAAATATGGAAAATAAGAAAAATAGTTTCGTGAGGGGATATATTTTGGTAACGTTGTTTTTTTCTGGAGATTCGAAAAAGATATAAAGATCAACTCCATTTAAAAAAATGGAATTATGATTTTTTTTTTACAAAATATGATTCCTCTAATTATTTGGATACCTAAAAGCATCAAGAGAGATATAAAAAAATCATGATATTATACGATATAATTAAATCCTCATTCAAGGGCGAGAATCACGTTAAGTCCGAAGAGAGAAGTCAATGATAAAAAATAGTCTGAGAACGAAATTTATTAAAATTGTGTAAGAATTGTGATGAAATAGAATTAAATATATCAAGTAGTCGAATTATCTTATATTCATAGTGTGGATTGATTGACATAAGCTGTCAGGATCCTGTTAATAGATTATAGTAAAATTATATAATTCGGAGTCATTGTTCATACCGGAATCCTGAGGTTAACGCTACGAGCAATAACAACATATATGAGACAGTGAGCATAAATAATATTAAGTATCCGTAACTAATAATATAAAAAAATCAACAGTTTACGAGATATTTTATACTTTATTCTGATACACAAAATGTTAAATATATCTCGTAAACTATTAATTTTTTGATAATCGTACCTTAATACTTTTATGAACAGAATAATCAGATGAATCAACTGATATAAAGAAAACATATTCAAAAAATTGTTCGTTCTGTGTACATATTTTTTTGAAAGCAACTATGTGTTTTCTTTATCCCAGTTGATTATATTATATATATATGTATAATGCATTCAAGTGTATTAAATTATTTCAAATGCTTCCTATATTTCTGTTAATCTTCTCCTGATTCAGCCACCAAGAGCTTCAGGATACACGACTTGTTTTCTTTGCCGTGTCGCTCTTTCTATCTCACAACGACAAGTGTTTCATTCGCTCGGGGATAGCTAACCCCGGGGACCTTAACGCGCGATAGTTACTGCAGCTTCTGCTTTCTTGTTATTTCTATTTTCCTTGCCTTTTGCAGCTTCAGAAACGGACGGGTATCGCGTTACTCGCAATTTCCTGGTGTCCGGAGCACGCACGTGGACCAAGCGGATGATTCCTTGGGAGGGGCACGCACTTAACTGCACGGATACAACGGTTGTTTCGTTGCTGGATGCTTCGTTTTTGGCTTACATATATACACACATACACACACATACATCTGACCCTGCCTGCTTGCTACCTCGATCTACTCTTTCGCCTCGTTAAGCAAAAAGCAATGCATGCGATAGATATACCGGAAAATGTTGTCTGATACTCTTCCCGCCTTGTACCTTATCATATAGTAATTAAAATAGAAGTCTACCTACCTCTCTAAGACATACGAGTATCAATTACAAATAGCCAACACGGGTCGGGTTAATACGTGAGCTAATTTCAATCGTATTTATCTGCAATTTTAGAGTAGCCGTCAAGAATATATCGCAGCATTGCTTACTACCAAATATTATTACTACATAATTCCTTAGGCGATAAATTAAAATATCCTAATTACGAACAGGCGATGAACCAAGAAATTCGATAACGGCATCTTGTCCTACGATCATTTATTTTTGATGCTTCAGTTTCTATTACATGATTACATGAATCCTTTTATAAGATCAAAAACGCCGTCGCAACACATGGGTTTTGAATGCATTGATAGCACCAGTTATCTGCCACGCCAAGAAAACGGATCGACATAAATCATGATAGTGCTTTATATTTCTTAACAAGAAATGCGGATATATCGCGTTATCTGCATAATTTTCCGAGTGTCCGGCCTGCACATGCATCACTACGAGACCGATCCGAGTGAAGAAGAGAGGTTAATATCTCGATTCACGCAAAGTGTATAAACTCAACCATGATTCTGCAAAATAATCGATTGTTTGCTTTCACATAATTTAATTTTAGATCAGAAATTCTTGAGATACAGCATCGGTTTGACTTCATGCCGAAATATTGTTGTAATTGCAAATATATAAATTTTAATTAGTCATTTTTAGTTAATTTTTTTCATAATATAAAATAAATTTACGCTAAATATTTTTATTCTTTTCGAGAAAGAAGTTTCAAATTAGTCGATGAACGAATGTAATACTTACTGCACGATATTACTGTTGCTCTTTATTAAATCGTTATAATTACTCGATTGCTATTATAATATGTGATAAGTTATTATCCGATTATACATATATATTTTCTAAAATATTTTTGTGTTATGTTGGATAAAATAATTAGTGATATTTAATTTCACAGTGCTCTAAAAAACATTACGCATTACATGTGCTTTAACGATGAATATATTTTACGTATACTTTGCAAGTCGATCGAGTCATTAATCCGGTGAGCACTATCATGAATTACAAATACATATATAGTATATATACATATAGGTATATAACATATAATGCGTGTGTGTATAGTAATAGAATAGTTGTTGGAAAGCGTGTACCTGCCTGTGGATAAAATTACTTAATCTATAATACGATATGCCGATCAATGGATATTACACCGGATAAGAAGTCAACGATCTGGCTTTCTGCTTTTAACCCATCCGGATGACCCTGTTAGTGAACACACCCTTGGAGCACGTTATTGATGTTCTCATCTCTTCCTATTAGTATCTGCGGCAAGAATTCGTACTACTCAACCTGTTTAGGGTTGAATACGCATAAAAGCGAAAACACGCATAGATCCTAGTCGAGGCCTTTTTCACAAACAAATAAACGCTATATCTTTTTATATAAAATTATGAGATAGCGAAACGCGAGGACAGCAGATGACCTTATTACGCGTCCAGTTATTAGGTGTTAAACTTAATTCCTGCCGTTTTTCGTCTCCAAAATTGATTTGTTTCGAAGGGAAATACCTTAATCAAAGTATTATTAATAAAGTATTATTAATTAGTAATAAAGTAGAAAATGGAGGAAATTATTTTGTTTAAGGTATTCATTCATCTTCTCTTCGAAACAAATCAATTTTGGAGACGAAAAACGGCAGGAATTAAGTTTAACATCTAATATATACTCGGTTCGCACGAAGCGTCACTGATACTTTTTTGGCGCATCTTTTTACACACTTGCAGCAACGTACGGACATGAATATATCACGTTACTCATAATTTCCAATATGCCCGATTTACGTGGGATCGATAGAGGGGAAGAGATGTGGCGTGTGTACAATGCGCCAGAAGGGAAACAACAAGTGAGCAAGAGGGACATGAGGAGGAGAGTGCGTAGGTAGCATTAGTCGTCGATCGCTGTGCTCTTATTACTGGTAATACGCCGCGTGGATAGCGGAATGCGCGAATTCTTCGGGGAGAGAGAAAGAGAAAGAAAGAGAAAGATAGATAATGAGACAGAGAAAGAGCAACAAGCAGTGCTGCCGGTACATGATGCCGATGCCGCTGGCCTGTACGAGTCGCTACGGGTGCAGGAGCAGCGACCAGCGACCGAGCAAATGTCGGCAGAGGTGAGGGAACTGTGGGCGTCCTTGCCCCGGGGGACAGAGACGTGCAGGGCCCCGAGGAATATAGGATACGGCTGACCTCTTAACCGGGACCGGTGCGTGCTCCGATCCAGCGAAGTAAAATTCCTCCCGTATCTCTGAAAACACGAGCGTCTACCGTCGAAAATACTCGAAAACGGAGATTGACATATCAACTTTTCTTCTAGTACTAATCTTAGCAGGAACAACTTAATCTCCACGTTTTTACGTTTATGCATTTTCCTAACGCTCGCGAAGAAATTTACAGTTACTTGAATCGCCTTTCACGAGGACGGAAACCTAAAATGAGATAAAACATTAGAATTACGCCCCTTACATAAATTACATATCATATAAAGGCGAAGATATAAGTTTCTGAAAGAAGTTGGAGTTATTTGAATTAGCCTCGTGCCTCGGTGAAAGTGTAACGTTCAT
This sequence comes from Trachymyrmex cornetzi, assembly GCF_001594075.2. Classification (NCBI taxonomy): domain Eukaryota; kingdom Metazoa; phylum Arthropoda; class Insecta; order Hymenoptera; family Formicidae; genus Trachymyrmex; species Trachymyrmex cornetzi. The sequence continues at coordinate 1,163,184 of NW_017298058.1, forward strand.
TGTTCCTCTTTCTACGAGCGAGCCTGCTGATGCAGGTGTATCTTCCGGTAAAGAAGATCGGCAGGGAGAGAGGAAAAGAGAACCAGCCAGTCGGCTACCGGTTAGCCCAGGTCAGGGCTGCCCGCGAGCTACAATTTGGCATTTCTCCTGGATCCTGCCGAGCGTAATTTGCTTAGCTCTGCCCCGTCAAGGAATTCAGTCTACCGAAGAGGTCGATCGCCGGTCGGTGCAAAATGAAATAGACGGGACACGCGATGGCGAAAGTAGATGATTATGCAATCAGTTTAATGAGACATAGGTGTAAGTCCTGTTGATTTGGATAATGAAAAGGTGCATGTGGGATCAGAATAGAATTCTAGCGTTTGCGATTGATTTAAAACAACGATAAATATAGCAAAATATCTTTAAGAAATAAACGGGAATTAAAAGATTAAAGAGCCTTTTTTTTTTAGAAAAATCTTGTCCAGAAGATTGGTGCTTGATATTTAAAAGAAGTATATTTCATTACATTCAATAATTATGGCGGCAACTCTCTTGATTCGCTTAAAAATTGTTTCAAATTTTTCAAGAGACTTTGGCAGAGACCTTAATGAAGCTGATACACCCAGCGGTAGGCTAGTACGTGCACTGCGCAATCTGTAATGCTACGCCGATATGGCGCCCGTGCAATTTTATTATCGACGATGTTAAGCGCCTGATTCCGACGAACCTTCTTCCGGGCTTTAAGGCCGGCTGTTATGCCTGCCGCGCCTTTACGTAGCGGATGCGACCCGTTCCCGTTTCTAGAGTCCGGTTGCCGGAGGACCGTGCACGAGATATGCAATCTCTGCCTTATCGTTCCCCCTCTGGTCGCTCTGAAATTCCAACCACGCTTGATCTCTGATCCTCCTCCGATGATGATCTTCGATGGTGTTTCGGGCGATCGAGTTCTGTCTACGCGATAACGAATCGGCGATCAACGCACTTCCGCGATGCTCCTTTTCGAACATAGGGACACGTATGAGCATATAATTCAAACATGTTGTAAGATACAACTTTTAATAATCGCCATTATCGGATTTGCCTGTCGCCCATCATAATCACGTGCCATCTCATAACGGTATGACTAATTAATATCTCTCGCCAGTGTACAGATAATTCAACCATGTTACCGGCTTACAGCGAAATTGGTAAGATAGCTGCTGATTCCGCGAGATCGACTGACGCGTTGCAATCGAGAGCTCGTGCATCAACCTTGGAGGTCATCTTACAGAGACTAGACAGAAAGAGAGGAGAGAAAACACGTTGCTATATTCTCGTTATATTTGTTATTCTATTCGCGGAGATCTAAGATAACACAAAGGTGTTGGTTCGCATTACACGTGCTCGCGGTTATTATTACGGTCTTGGGCAAATTTGCGTTACATCTCGATTCACTTTCCGCGTTGAAATTTCCGCGTTGAAACTTGCGCAAACGAAAAATTTCAGAAAACACCTCAATGTATGCTAGAAACTAATAAAATACTCCCAATATAAAATCGTCGATAATTTTATTCTTATTCGAATTTCAATTATGCAAATATTTCAGACATTGATTATCCTGTTTCTTGTATTCCGACGTTTTTACATGGCATGATTGAATATTTCTGTCGTCGACCAGACGGTGATAGTTAACACCTCCAGCATAAGTCTCGAAAGAAGAACTAATGAACTATTAAATGATATTTATAAGCCGGAAATAATATTTCCTTATGCAGAAAACACTCGTAAAACTCATATACGGTTTCTCTTAACGAGGCACTCGTGGCTTATATAAATCATTTCCATTTCGACAATTTTGATTCTCTCTCCATGATCCATATTTAACAAATGTACCGCCTTTTTAAGGATCATTGCAGTTCATTAAAGTATTTGATGTACCATTCAATTTCCGATTTTGCTTCGGTGCAGAAATATGTCGCATATGCATCGACGATGTGTGACTGTACCACAAAATGGAAATAATCGTAACATAGTGAGCAATCGATTTTAAATGACTATAACAAAGGACATCCGATAAGCTACATTGGACTAACAAGTTGCAAACCAAACTCAATTTCCCTCTCATGAGCGAAATAATGTGATAAACATTTTCACAATCTGTAGAATTGAAATTGCATCATATACATACAACTTTGTATCTATTCTCTTTAATTATATTGTGCTTTCCAAGCGTAGTTATCTGACGCTACGTAAATGTGAGTTGCAAAGGTTTACGAGGCGGTAACGCGTCCGTCAAGATAAATTATGAGATGAAATATCGCAAAGAGTGTCTTGCGAGGATTATCGTTCTGAACGATCGTTCTCCATCTAATTGTTCGCGCTGCAACATCGCGTTTTGAGGAAGTCCACAGTCCAGGAAGGTGTAGCCCGGGGTTCGCGATAAGAAGCAGCAACAGCTCGTGAAGGTCTCGGGACCTTAGGGACAACGGTTCTTAGAAGTGCAAGAGAGCTGTAATCGTTTCCCCGGCGGCTGCAGTAGTATACGAATCACTGTCGGCAGAAAAGTAGCAGCCCGCGGGCTCCATAATTTCCGTAAATACACAGTGAAAACACCGCGCGTCTCCTCGCCGCCATTCGCCGCGTTTCGCTTCTTTATCGGGACGAGGAAGAAGCCGGAGAAGAAGAGGAAGCTTCAATAGATCCGCCCCGCGCGCAGTTGCCGGTCGATTGGAGTCAAAAGCGTGTGCAAACACTCGTTGTATTGCGCGGTTTCAGCGCGTGTACACTTTCATGTGGTATCTTCTCTAAGTTTCCAACTATTTAAGTAATTTTGAGTTTTATCTCTTTAAATTTATTTACAGGGATTTAAATTCTTTCTCTCTTTTTCTCTATCTTCCTTAAATACTGATAGAATAGAATAGTCAGAGAATGCCGTGTGTTTAGAGATCTTCTTTCAACTACATAACTTGTGTACCTAGTTGATTTTCCTGAACGTGAGTGAAACTCTTATTTTTGACGTGATCACGAAGTACACGGAAGCTGTTTGGCTTCCGTCTCGTTGGATGGGCCACGGTTGCACTTTGACTGACTCCCGTAACCGGGCACGGTACGCTGACAGTCGACGTATGAACGATAATTTATTCGGAATGAGATGCAAGCTAGAGAGCGCGCGGTACAAAGTCGTGCAGTCCGATCGGCGACCAACTGTATGGCTTTCTGGTCCGCGTGCCGGTTCTGCAGACCGAGAAATCGTTTCTCGGATCAGCAGCGCTGTAAGAGGCGAGACGAGAGCTACGGACGGCCACAGACACGTGGATTCGTTCCTGTCGTCTGTTGTTGTGAATGAGAAGTTTATCGTGCTTCTTGGCGAAAGGCAACGCAAAGCTGTGCGTGGAAACAATCCGTGTCTTCATCCAAAATTAAAATTTCGATACTATACATATATACCTATATGAGAGTAGTTTGACAAGTCAGTGATTTTTTTAACTTGAATACAAATAATATAACATTTATATAAGAAGCAGATATATATACAGGGTGTTAGTTAAGTATGTTCCCAAACTCAACAGAGCGATTCTTTGGTTTATTTCAAGTAAAAATGTCCATACAAACATATGTTCTAAACGGTTTAGTTTCCGAAATAAAAAAATTTAAACCTGTAGTAATAATCTGTTTATTTGAAAGAAATACAACTTGAACTAGTCAAAAACTAGTCAAAAACAGAAAAACGAAAACAGGCTTCGGTTCTTCTGACAAATAAAACAATTAGATGAATTGTTGAAAATGTCCACCTTGCGCCATGATACATCCATCGAGCCTTCTTCTCAAAGATTGACGTACACGCTCAAAGATATCAGGTGTGTTACGTATTGCCTCGCATGAAGCAACTATTCGATTCCTCAAATCATTCTCATTCTCAATTGGGGTGGTATAAACCAATGATTTCAGATGCCCCCAAAGGAAATAATCCAAAGGATTTAAGTCTGGTGATCTAGGAGGCCAAGGTTGAGTTCTGGCTCGACCTATCCTGTATTTCGGAAACTAAGTCGTTTAGGACACATGTTTATATGGACTTTTTTACTTGAAATAAACCAAAGAATCGCTCTGTTGAGTTTGGGAACATACTTAACTAACACCCTGTATATATAATTTTTATGTGTATAGATATATTAATGTAATAACTAAATTAGATTATTGTAGGACTTTGCGTTGATAGATAATGTTCTTTTCGCGAGAAACGTAAATATAAATATCGTAATACTTTTTTAGGATAATCGATTGACATCAGACGTGTAATATATTATTCACAGTCACGTAAACGTGTCGCATAAATCGCGCGAGTTGTCCGATTAATCCACGTGTCGTTCAATATTGAAGGCTTTCAACGTCAATGCTGGCGCAAGATTGAGCACCTTTCGTATATAGAATTTCCTATTAGCGAAAGACGTTGTCGTTATGTCGTTACGCTGAATTCATTTGTTTTTTGCTTGGCAGGATTGCGAGGCACGAGTAAGGGTGCCGTCACATGCGGCGTAACTGGCGTAAGCGTAACTTGCACCGATGAATCATATCGTTTCACTTGAACGTTCCTTCAGTTTCTGCCTAGTTACTTTATGCTTTTTACGCTATTTTGTTGTTACGTCGAAATATGATGGAACCACCATGCGTCGAATCCAATTTCTGGCTCATTTTAGCTTATTCTATCTGAAAAAATGCACATGGGTTTTGATTTTGCAACAGTTCAATTATAGAAGTCGCGCGCCCCTTTGCATCACGTGGAAAATTTAAACCAGTCGAAACCCATGTGGAACAGTACAATTATAGACCTCATTTTGCCTCTGTGACAGATTTCCTAACCCTAATAATCATCAACTTCAACGCTTAATATCTCGGATCACAAGACAGAGCGACGCTTTCTTTGCCAGATTCTTTCGTTTCAGGCAAAAACTCGTCAAATAAGCCTAAGATTGATCTCAAAAGACTTTCCGATTTTAATTATTCATTCGATCATCCGCTCATATGTACGTGATGGAAAGGTGCCGGTTCTCCATGAGGCGTACTTTTCGAGATGCGTAGGTTACGAAAACCAATCGTTTAGCATTTCTGTTAGAGTGTACAACAGAAATTCTAATCAGCAATTGATCGCATTTCTCTAATCTTCCGCGAAATATGCCCAATGTGAATCCCAGCTTTCAGAATGACGTATTCTAGTAAATAAAATATAACGTGTTCTAGTAAAATTACTAGAATATGCAGGTTACGCTTACGCAGATTATGCCTCGTGTGACGGCACCCTAACAGTCAACATACAGCTGGAAGAAGTTATAATGTTCTTTTCAAACACGGTCTAATGATATGAGCGTTTGGCGTCAAGAAGATCGACGTAAAACCATGCGATCGAGTACAGGATCGGGTACAGGAAATAAAACGTGGAGAATGTGTCCAGCGCAGGTTGAAAATTGATCGCTAGCCGAAAACGTTAGCGTTAACGAGCGTCATTATAGCATCATTACGTACGCCAGGAAATGCGTGAGACGAGAAATCTAAACTTGGAATCTACAAACTGGTTTGGCGGCGCCCCGCGTGGGCGAAATGCCCCCTGACCCTTAATTTAGCTTCTTCATCAATCTGGAAGCTTGATAGCTCGCAATCCTTTGCACGGCTACCATATCGCGCTTATTTTAACGGTACTTGTAACATCGAAAGTTGAATTTATTGAGACTATTACCGATTTCAATACCTGATTGCAATAAATGTAAAATGTGTATACCACATTCCTCAGATTATACCGGATTACTAACCGATTTCGCAAGCAAATAATTATTGTAATTAACATCATTGTACAGAATTCAGATAATCGTTGATATATCCGAGCCGCTAATTAAATTAATGATTATTTTATCTGTACGAATATTTTAGCATTCGACATGGCCTCTGTTATCATTATTGGTTTGTTTTCTTTCTTGTTGCTTACTTTCATCTTGTACGTTAAGGTTTACGATTCGATCTTATACTTTCATTTTATCACATTTTTAATAACTAATGAAGAATTTAATAACTAAATATCGAAATATTTTAATTTCATTTAATTTGAGAATAAAGATATTATAATTTTTGACACTATATATCTTGTATTGCTCTTTTTGGCTATTTTTCTTTTTTATTTTATTTTACAAATTAAGAGCCTATATATATTACTTATTTGATAAATATTTTAGAAGCCTAATTATTCCTATTCAATTAATAATAATATAAGAAACCAACATGAAACAAGTCGTTTAATATTTGATATATGTACTCGATAGATTCGTCCTTGAATACTAGATTAACTGATTTCACTCATCATTAACATAGTCATTAACACACTATAGTAGTTTATGGAACGACACACCAGAGTATGAGAGAAAAGATGTTTCGCGATTGACGGTAAAGCGATGGTTCAAGGTTCAGCACTTGGGTACCAATGTAAACAGGTACTCTGCGAGAAATCAAGTCGCGAAATACTCCGCAATGTGCAATACCGTGGCCTGTATGCACATACACGTGGAATCGTAACTTCGTAGTATTATATGTATCTCGCATGCTTGGGTTATCGCGAATCGAAACCCGCGATATCGCCATTACTTCCTCCTTCGTTTTATAACCCAACTGGCGAACTCTAGGCGAATACATGTGCCTCGTTGCACTTCGAAGTACGTCCTTAAACTTGTTTATACAGAAACGTAATGCTAACGCTTTATGTCCGACTTGTAAGACAACGCGAATTTTATACATGTTGCATCGCATTGTAAATAGCATGTAGTTGCCTCCTGAAATACGTAAGTGATATGTTTCTAATTGAGAATTAAAATACTTAGGACAATACTCGAATCTAATAAAATACTGAAGACTACGTCTAGTTCACTTTCTTATTTTAAGAATATCCATTACTGAAAATTGATACGTTGAGATGCCTTCTTTTGCATATTTTGCAATTTGCTTTCGACGTTTCAAGTCGCAGCGCCGCTGCTCTCCAACCTCTCCCACGGTGCGTGATCGAGCCTGAAAGATAGGCCAGTGAGCGAGTTCAAGCTACGGAGGAAGACCGTAATGAAATCGGCTCGCATCTGAAACGCACCTATCGCGGGGAACTCGGGGAACGTAGCAGCAACGAGGCGACGTGGGATCGTCCTTGTCTGCGCTCCCGCGGCCCCTATTGTTTGCGCTGACGACTCCGCTTTGCTCGCTGCCAGCGCGAGCAAACATGCATGTGCACGAATATCAGAAAGTAGTTCGCTTTGCTCGGTGAATTGTTTCACCGCGCCGCATTGAATCGGGCTTTGCTCTGAGTAACCCAGAAAGAAAGTGAATTTCTGCCATGATTCGCTATTATAGTGGAGAATTATAAGCGCGATGTGTTAATATTTTAGCGCAAATCAATCTTCAATTAAAATTTTATTCCTATTTTTCAACAATATATTCTTTTCTTAATTATCAATTAATTTATTAAGACAAATAACGTTTCGATAACGTGATAAAAGTTAAAATATTTAATTCATTTATTTCGCTATTTTTGAATATATATAATATCCGATAGATTTCGCACTCTGAAAAAGATTCGTTGTGATAAAAGAAATGAAAATTCCACTGCAAAAACGACATCCACTTGTTGCGTAAGCCGGTGAATGGATTTATCGGCTCGGAGGGAGATGCAACATCGACTTCGATTTATTCTTTGCGGGTTGTTCAATATCGAAACAATGGCCTCTGGAAATCAATATCGGGTGCAATCCCAACCGGATGTCGATCGAAAACGTGTGCTCAGTCTTTCGTGCTTTTTTCACATATTGAATATTCTACGTTGAAAATATGATGTTGTATCAACAGCATTATTTTAATTAAAAATACTTTTGTCTATTCGCAATAACACTATTAATAAATACGTGCTTTTATTTGTTTCATTAATTATACTGTTATCGAATTAACAAGATTATTATCAACTAAAATAATGCTGTTGATATAACATTTTTTTTTAATGTATTAAAAAATTTTCCAGTTTTTTTTATCTATAAAAGTGAGAATAAGAGCAAGAACTTAGAAATAAAACTATGAAATATTTTCAATTCATATATTAAAATTAAATTTTAATAATTAGATTTAATATAAAATTAAAAGATTAGACGCGTAGATGTACTTGTGGAGATTTAAGAACAATATGTAATATACACACACTTTCTCAAGAGTCGAATAATCTTCCCTCGCACGCTCAATCTCGCGAAAACTTAGGCATGAGTAATCATCGTCGTAATCATCATATAATAAACACGTATGCGCAACTTTATCTCGAGCGTTATCGCGCGACATCGATTTCACAAGATGTTCCCAAGAAGAGGCATACAATTGCGCGTCTTTTTTTTCGCAATTGTTTGTACTATTCATGTTCAAAAAAGGAAGTGACGATTTTAACTACAAAATCAAAGTGTGCAACGTAATTTGAGAGCAGCAATCAATTTTATGCAACTCACAAGCTAATAATGTGTAACTCGATTTAACCTTCCACGTTTTACATTCAACGCGCTGGATTTGCGTGTTATAACCGTGTCACGAGATCGCAGGCGATATTTTCTTCCGCGGTTGCTAAAGAAGTGCGGACGAAGGTCCCGCGTTATGGTCTTAAACAAAAGGGACATTAAGCGTGGTGCAACACCGTCGATTTCCTCTCGTCGCTCCTCGTTTTACAGTTTCTCAGGCGGAGGGAGCGGAGGGGGGAGAGGAGTGAACGAAACTGAAGAGCGCCGCTGCCGCGATGGGAACCGCGAGATAGCTCTGCCCACATTGATTTTCAAGAACGCCAAATTGCAGGAAGCGAGAGGTCAGATCGACCCGCCACGGTGGCGCAGTGTAGGCCGTGGGGAACGGCCAAGGAGGATACACCTGTACACCTGCGACCGACTCGTCCGATGGCGGTCGACCTCGCCGATCGCCGAATGCGGCACTTTCGGAAGCCGTTCACCAGCAACTTTTGTTGCAATACAATTTCGCCGACGCGACGTCAAAACAATCTGACGTCACCCACTTCGAGAAAAATAACCTTACCATTTTCTATGAAAATGTATTTCGTATAAAGAACTTTCATCGATAACTGTAATGATTCCAGGCTCGTATTACTATAAAATCATAATAAATAAGGTCAAAATATGACGAGCAAATTATGCTGTTTTTATTTATATAATTTATTAAATCATGAGTGCCACATTCTAAGAACCAAATATTTCGGGGGTAAGTATAATTTTATTTATATATCGCTCTTGAAGAGTGTTGTATTATCCGAAACGTTCGGTTCTTACGATTAGAATGTGAATTTCGTTCATATGATTTACTTAATAAATTATAAAAATAACCATAATTTGTTCCTTATATTTGGCTTGATTGTACTATAATTTTATCGAAATGCAAATTCATTTAATTAACTATTCGAAGTATCATGTTCTGGTCGTTTGATTGGTATTAAGAGCCAATGTCTAGAAGAGGATCACAAATAGGAGGGAAAAAGAGGAAAGCGTGTGCACACATTGTGTGGCAAAAGCATATAATACGTCCGCTCTAACTGGTACGGTATGGTTAGCGGAGTGCATGCTACCATCAAAGCAGCTGTCTAATTGCCTTAACTGGCACGAATGATAACCATAATACAAGTGACACCGATTTACTGGACGTCAAATGGCGATAGGATCTTGTGGATTTAGTGAAACACGCGCGCTTAACTGGGGTCGAATTCCCAGTCACGCTTTCGATATCGCGCTTGACCGATCGCGTTAATTGAAAATTACAATCAACAATTTTACAGCTGACAATTTGTTACAGCCTGGTAATACTTATGAGAATTATATAAATATTATCTCCTCCTTTATGTTTTTAACATTGAGACGCTGCGAGAATAAGATAGAAACTGAAAGCGTTTCGGTTGACCCGCATCTTCAAAAACAATAGACATCTCCCGCGATCTACGATCAACACAATTTCATTTCGCAATTACTTCGGCGCAGCGTTTCCGACTGCATCAGCACGCGTTTCGCATACAATGCTGCTATAATGCACTGCTGCTGTTGTCTTATGAAACATGTAAGCGACGGTTACGAGAAGGCAAACGGTTAATCATCCATTTCACTTTTCATTATCTCACCGATCTAATTTAGCAGAGCAGATCAAATTACCGACTTACAAATAGTCGTAAATAAAAATGCCACGTTGTTATATATATATATATATATATATATATATATATATATTTCGCGCGAGAAAAGAGA